>NC_133481.1:499637-516853 GCF_025370935.1 Choristoneura fumiferana
AATAAAGATATTTAACTTGACTTGACAGCCATCTACTATGGATGGTTGGAAAAAAATCCACATGTCCCTACGGGGCTGGAAGGGATAAGTGGACACATTATTTCCATCTATCCCTACTGGTAGTGAAGAAAGAAAAAATATTCCACGTATCTTTATCAGGGGGGATATAGCTACAGGGATAGGTGGAACAGGGGCAGACGAGCGTCATCTGGCTTCACCCTTGGTCTTACACCAAACTATGTCTAATTATTTATTTTTTAATTGCTGAAGCCATATTTTACAAGAATTGGATTGATATATCAGCTAACAGACCTCATCACTTGTCACTCTTGTGCCTGTCTGTGATGTTGGTAAAAAAGATCAAAAGTCACAAAGCCCACCACAGCCACCTATTTGATTTAACTTCATTTGTTATTTAAGCAATATTTTTCAAAAATATTCTTAATCAATTTTATTGCTTTAGGAACCTGTTGCCATTGGGCAAAGAGTTTAGTGTGTTTACAATTATAAGCCACAGACTTGAAAATATATAATATTTAACAAAGTTTTAATGATCAAAAAAGATAATCATCACACATCATCATCATCAGTCACATTACTTAACATAGTTTCAAATTATACTAAATACTGCCTTATTGCATCTAATATTTCAAATTTCAAATTGTTTTGCATTAGTTTATTCTCACATTTCAGCATGTACAACTGAACAAAATGAAGTATACACTTACAACCAATCAAATTCACAGAGTGAGCAAAATTGTATTTGTAGTAATATTTCATTTGGTAACTTTGTTTAATTTGACATTTATAAAAATTTTCAATAGGTATGTTTAGCAGTTTTAAGTAGTATCCATGCTAAAATAACGTATACCCAGATAGGTAATAAATAAACCAAGCCTAAAGCAAAAATACGGAATAAATGGCCTAGAAATTCTTAGCCTCCTGAAGCCCACCATATAAATATTGACAAAGCAATTAGAATGTAATTCCGTCAAACTGCCATGGTGTAAACTAAAGAATTTTTACATTATTACATTGTCATAGATTCATAGTTCCCTTGAACTTATTGTGTACATTCTATTGCACATTGGGCCACACGAGGTTAACTATACAATTCATCAATTTCACAATAAATAACTCAGAATAATACCAACTCATTTTTTCAGTTCACAAATTAGAAATCACTTAGCACTCAGGTAGGGTATGACAAAAAAAGCAAGATCAAATCAAGACAGTTGGTTGGTCATAAATCATGATGGATATGATTGGTTGGTAATTCTGTTTTATGGAAATATTTATTATTTCTACTCTGCTTCAATCAATTCTTTGTCATCATCATGATTCAATCCAGATTTTAATTTCAACAAAACAATTGTTGCCACAAACTAGTTCAAAATAAGCATTTAAGGAGCAGGTATGCTGAAAATTTTGGTCTTATTAATTAAAAATTAGGATAAATTGAATAGGTTATCAAAATACTAATTGGGAATTGAGACTCTCCTGCTTTTGGCTGCTCCAATAAAGAGTACCAACAGGTAAAAGAGGAATTTAAAATTCACTCTTCAAAATTGACAGTTACCAAGAAAGTGGCATCTTCATTATCAATCATATGCATAAATTATTATGCTTAGAATAATAAAATTCAAACTCTTTATTGCATTAAATGCTGTGATGAAGATCCTTAAAAGTATGAATAGATAGGTTCATAGGTTTCATTATTATCAACTATTACCATTACTAGATAAATTATTATGCCTGCATGACTTGCATAAACTACAATGTTGATTTGTTGCTAAAAGTGTAGCATTCAGTTTTGGCAGTTACTCAAAAAAGGGGATCATGCAGGAAAAACAAGCATGATAATGGTACAAAGTTAAGCAGTGCATATTAATTCAAATTATTTCATACAACTAGATTTGAAGTATAAGGAAATTGATGCTATGTTGACATTGGTATCTGTAGCAGGATCTGGCACAACAAAGGATTATGCTGACATGGCTCATTCTGGCATGTTTGCTAAAATCATTACAATTTACCCACAACTGCAAGTTGATAGAATTCAATGATACATATTTTTATTATGTTTTTAACCATTTTGAAATAAAAAGGTGAATGACCTTTGCTGATTCACATCAAATGGCAGTTTTAAGACAAGTAAAAGTATGTTAGACCTATTCTTGTTGGAATACTGATTTGCATTAAAAGGGGTCTAAAAAGCCCCCAAGGGCTATGAAATATTTGATAGTAAAACTGGTACTCACTCAAGACCAATAGAGAGCAGATGCTGTCCTATGAGACGCACTATTTCCTGGTCGGTCTGAGACATCCTTTGGGCAGGCGCGGGCAGGGCGCCGTTGCGGTCCGCGTCGCCGTTGAGGTGCGACGCGGAGCCGTTGGCGCAAGGCTGCGCCATGGCGGCGGGCGCTGGAGGCGACAGCCTGCGGGACCGCTTGCGCGGCGGCCGATGCCCGGCGCCCTCGTCGCCCGAGTCAGTGGAGGCCAGGCTGGCGGAGCGTCCGCGCCGCGCTGCCCCGAGCGCCGAGCTCACTGTCGCGCGCGCCGCATCGGCCTCCGCTGGCGCTGCCGACCGCCCGACGCCGCGACGGCGACTTCGACACTCTGACGTCACGACAGACCGCTATGCACCACCCGCGCTCAATGGACCATCTCCCTTTGTTCGTCACGACAAACTACGCTTCTCGATTGTTCCCTTCGATGAATACGCTTTGTCTGCGTCGTAGAACTGGATTACCGATTCCGGAACTCGCTTCCGTTATGAACCTGGTGGATCGCTAGTGGAGTTCGCAGCGTACACAAAAATCAGCTGAAAATGAAGCGACAGCTGTCTTTCTTCGCTGAGTACAACATCGCCCTTCTCTCCGTTTCGAACGACGTTCGTGTCTAGTTCGAGCGTTCGGACGCGCATCGGGCGCAATCGTGTCGTAACGTAATGACCTCAAAAATAAAATTATCATGTCATAGAAAAATGGCGCAAGCTAGAACCTAGACCTAAAACACTATTTCTAGTTGCACGCACTTGCACAATACGAATGTTAACTGGACAATTTATCAAAATATCTGAAAGAAAACTCACGAATTGACATGAATCGCTGAACAAAGCAATTGAGAGAACAAAACAAAATTAGCGTGTAATTCCACTCAATTTTTACATTGTACAATGTTAAGAATCATTGAACTGATGAAAACAAATGATTTAAAAATTTGAATAACTATAAAACTATAAATTAAAACTAGCTCTTGATTTTGGTTCTATCTATTTTTTATTTTTACTGAATATATCTGACTATATTTTCCGTACAACGGATCGCAGAAGAAGAAGAGAAGCTTAAGAATCTAGCTATCAATCTAGGCAAACAAAAATAATGATTTGATTTAGTGCTACGCAAATAAAAATACATTGAATTGTGTAACATGAATAGTAATAATAGTTGTATTAGCTCATTTTAAAGTTTTTTAGCGGTGAAGATTTTATTATAATTTTAAAATTACCTTTAACTTTTCATATGAATGACAACCTTTGTAAATACATAACACTACACTACCCTGCGATGAAATGTCAAATTATTGTCATTACTGTCAAGTCAAGAAAAAAACTTTGTATTATAGTAAATAAGAAAATGAGGCTGTTTACTTTACTTTTTGTACTCTATTTTCTCTTTCCTCCCACAAATTTGCAACTGCTAATCAATGTGAAAAATCAGGTTATTAGTGTTTTATCTAAGTACCAATGAGGTTCTGAATAATTTCCTCTTTTAGTATCTAATAATCCAAGTCATTTTACAACTTTTATAATTATTTTTCGATTTGTTGTATCCGGTTACCTGTGTCAACTGGTATAAACAGTAATCAGTTAACACTCATTCGACATTCGAATAGAATTCGTTAATTAAATGTGTTGTTGCAGGGCGGCGACGTTATGCAGGAGAGCATAACAGCGAACGTGACTGAGGACACGGTGACGCTGGAGTTCCTACGGCTGGACGGCGTCTTCATCTCGCAGCTCGTGGACTTTGCCAATGTCAGCTACCCTACAGCTATCACACCTACTAACATGACTGCCAACTGCCACCAACAAGCATCCCCTAAATTCCATTACAACATATATAGTATAAATTAGCTGCTAATTTTTTTCAAGAGATACCTAGTTTTTATCTACCATTCCTAATTAGTTGTATGTTTTGTCTGCTCTGTTCTAAAGGTGACTCGGAATTTCAGCAATATCTCTTGTTTACCAAAGGTGATAGAATTATTTTGTTTGTCCTAGTGATGTTTTTTACATATTTTTTCTCAAGCTGCAACTGGAAATATTTTAGAAATCTTTTACCTGGGTTACTTAGATAGAAATTTGTTACATTAGATTTAAATTATTATTTTTCTGATCTGAAAAATAAATTTTATCATGAAACACACCCTAGTTCTTTCATAATAAGAGAGTAAGGTTTAAACAGAAACAAATACATTTATAGTATAAAGACTGTTTTTTATTAGAAACACTGCTTTTATAATTTGTGTTGTGTTCATATTTCACACTATGATGATTTTCTAGGAGGTGGAAGCGATGAAAGTGGTAATACCAGCTGAAGAGGAACTTGGGCAGACAGGTCCCCAGACATTATGCTTCCTCACACATGCTGCACAGGCCGACTTCATAGCACCTGATGCTATGGCCAAGCTAAGACAGGTAATGAAATTTCCAAAATTGGAGTATTACTATTGAAGTGTTTTAACCTTCTTTATTTACCCATGTGTTACAAATATCTAAGGTTAATATCCATGGGGCCAAACCCAATGCTGTGACCACACACTGCATGTGGTGTTGATTGGGATTTTTAATTGATTTATTATTATCAGTAAACTTTTGTGCCGTGAAATACAGTGGTCAATGCTTCAGAGCCCCTCCCACTGGTTAATAAATTTCGCATTTCTGTCATGAGTGATTTACAATGTTCAATTAAATCCAGAAAAAACGCCGGGCACGGTGCGCGTAGCGGAAGGAGGGCGCGGCTGGCGGCAGACCACGGCGACGGCGTGGGGCGCGCGCGCCGCCCGGCTGCTGTCGGCGCGCAAGCGGCGCGACACTGCAGCGATCGCGTGAACAAGGTCTACTTGCGCGCCGCGACCTGGCGCGCTGGGCGCCCTAGACCCGGTGCGTACCGCCACTATTACTCTTTTACTAGGAGCCGCCGGCTGCTATCGCCGCGCCGCGCGCCACTGCAGCGACGCGCGAGATAAGGTCAACTTGCGCGCGCCGACCTGGCGCGCTGGCGCCCAGACCCGGATGCGTACACCGCCACTACTACGTCCTTTACAGAGCCGCGCGGGCTGATCGCCGCCCGCGGCGCCACACTGCAGCGCCGCGCGAGATAAGGTCTACTTGCGCGCCGCCGACCTGGCGCGCTGGGCGCCCAGACCCGGTGCGTACCCGCCACTATGCGCTACGGCGCTACGCTCGTAGCGCGTAGCAGCGTTTTTCCGCTTTGTAGCGAAAACTGCCTACGAACAGAGAACTCCCCTAGCGGGTTCTTGGCACTGAATGTGCTACTCTTAACTAGGAGCCGCGCGGCTGCTGTTGGCTTCACCATAGTGTTCCTACACTACGCAACATGCGCGATTTACTATACAAGTTATATATTATATAACACACTCGAATGTAACTGTTATATAAATGTAGGCCCTTTATTTGCGTTTATTTTATTATTCCAAGGATCCAGCTAGCTATCTACATACCAAATTTTATACAAATCTATCTAGCATTTGTAGTGTAAAAGAATAATCCATAGTCACAAGAGAGACAATTTTTTTATTATTGCCGAAAAATAAATCAAGTACTAATAATAGGATACCCTAACCAAAACACTTATATACTTGTTCAGAGACAGTAATTTAAAGATAATTATTTAAATGGCTGTTATGAATTCTGATCATTTTTTAGGCCATTTAAGAAAAATTGTGTTGTGTGCATTGAACAGCATTGGCTGTATTTGTGCAGGACTGGACCAGTCGTCGTACGGGTCGGCGGTGACGGCGTTCCCAGCGCGCGCGCTGGCGGACGCGGCGGACGGCGCGGCGCCGGCGCCCTGCGTCGCAGAGACCGACCGCTTGAAAGACTGCATCTGCCATATGGAGGTACCCAATCACATACACTCTCATGTGTATTTTATTCAGGCCCAAGTTATGATTTTCATTTGTTGTTCAATTGGTAGTTGACTAAATATGTCCAGAATTAAACACATCATCATCATCATCAGCCGGAAGACATTCACTGCTGAACAAAGGCCTCGACCTTAGACTTAGAACGCCATAATGAACAACATCTTGCCACTTACATCCACCGGTTTCCCACAACTCTCATGATGTCGTCAATCCATCTGGTGGGAGGCCTGCCAATGCTTCTTCCAGTTTGTGGTTGCAACTCAAGAACTTTTCTCCCCCAACAGTTATCTGTTCTTCGAGTGATGTGGCCTGCCCATTGCTACTTCATCATTAAAAATACTTGAAGTCTATAGAAAATAATGTCAAACATCCTGTTTTCAGGTGTGTGTGAACTGGTACCCGTGCGGGCTGAAGTATTGCAAGGGCAAGCCGCAGGGCGGGCTGAGCTACCGCTGCGGCATCAAGACCTGCCACCGCTGCTACCGCTACCACTTCTACGTGCGGCGGCGCGACGGCTGCTACAACTTCACGTGACCCCACGCCCGCCTGGCCCAGCCTGGCCGCGACCACCAAATATACTCTCTAGTCACTTGTACTGCTGCTGTTGGCTCTATTTTTATTAGCCCATGTGTTTTGTAACATGACAATACCTGTAAATATTTTGCTATGAGTCAGTATTTCTTTGTGATAAGTAAAAACAAACTGTTTTTTCTTTACGAGTTTTATTTACATCTAACTAAATTAACCTAAAGTCTGAGGAGTTTTAACAACATTTACAGGGTGGCCACATATTTTTCATTTTTAAACTAGATCTAGAATGTGCAAGGAAGTTATCAGATTTAAGTGAGCACCTTTACTATAATGTATCAATGATTGTTAATAGACTTAAAACATAAGTCTGTACACAAAATGCATGCAATCGCTTATTCATTGAGAATGGTAACACTGTGGATTCAGTTACATCCAGGGAAGGGCTCATGTCTGTTCTTCCGAAGCACAAATTGAATTTTACGTTCCATATCTTCATTGTATATCGCTTTACACTTTTCGTGGTTGATACGCCGCCTTGTCTGTAATTAGAAACGATTTTATTAGTTAAGACATAGTTAACTTCTCTAATTCTAACGTCTATGGAACTGCCCCACTTGGCATTTCTATCATAATTAAATTACAATACAACGTGTTCTTGGTTATCAATATACATATATTGCTTGGCTATAATAAGATTGTATGGAATATTACCTGAAAAGGTTTCTCATAATATCTGGTGAGCCTGTACTGCTCCAGAATGCCCTCCTTCCCTAAGATGCGGTTCACCAGCCGACAGGCGTCGTCCACATTATTGTTCTTCACGAATACTGTGCGGGCAATGAACGAAGGATGTCTGTTACTTAATAATTTTAGTGTTAAAAACATTTTATAGCTTTAATTTTGCCTATTTACTCGAAGTAAATAAAGTTTTTAGGTTATGTTATCGAATTGAAGTTTGAAGACTTTGATTGAAGTGGACAGTGACAGCTAAGAAAGAGAGTCGTTTTTGAAATATTGACAATCAGGTACATGTTTGCGTTTGTGAAAGTTAATGAAATGAAAAACGCCTTTGCGAAATTTCCGTTTCCTTTTCTAGCATTACGCGCGAACCCAAGCGCGAACTATGAATAACAATGAATCACTAACGCCAAATTTGACACTGACAAAGCTTTGTCTGTCATAATAAAATCAAATCACTCGTTATTTCGTTAACTTATTTTTGATAATTCTTCATAATGGCAAATGAAAGCGAAATAAGATCGCTAATGTCGCTGTCGTCAAAGTCAGACGTGAGCACGGCGGCGGCGACCATGCGCACGCGCTGGCGCAACGCGCCGCTGCATGAGCGTTGCTCTATGGCCGATATGATAAAGATCAAGGAAGCCTTCCAGGCTGCCTACCTCAACAAACTAATGCCCAACGACTTCAGGGACCTGCTCAGGAACTTGCTGAACGTTGAGTACGATGATGAGGAGTTTAAAATATTATTCATGAAGGTACCTTTATGTTTTTAGCCTAGGTCATTTCTGTAGAGACCATAACAAAGAAAAACAAATTATGATCAATACTTGCTTTTGCCCGCGTGGAATTCGGTTATCGCGCGATGTTCCCTCGGGAACTGTGCATTTATGCCAAAAACCACGTAGATCCGTCGCTCCATTTCGACGTGAAAAGACGGACAAACATACAAACATACACTTTCGTATCTATAATATTGGATTAAACCACGGATGTACGTAAATGTAGCCTAGCTTTATGCAAAGTGACGCATTCATTATCATTTATCATTCATACTTACATAATATTGTGAGTGTAAGGGGCTGTTTCACCATCCATTGATTAGCGTTAACCGACGGTTAAATGTGATGCCGTCTCCGTCTATTCGAACAAAACAAATAGAGACGGCATCACACCTAACCGACAGTTAACACTAATCAATGGATGGTGAAACAACTAAGTATCGCGTTATCGTCAAGTTTATGCAGTAATTTTACTTGTTAGATAAACACAAACCGCAACGGCGAAATCGAGTGGGACGAGCTGGTGTCGCACCTGCTGCTGGGCTACTTCGGCAACGACCCCGAGAACCAGCGCGCCTCGCTGCAGGCGCCCATCATGGGCCGCCCCACAGTCATGCGCTCGCAGCACCGCCACCCCATCTCCAAGATATGCTTCTGTCCCGATGTTGCTAAGGTGTCTTTCCCTATTATCCTTCAGAGCAGTCTTGTCAAATAGTAATTAATATTATTTAGTATTTTTCCATTTTTATAACACGAAATCTAATTGAGTGAAAGTTCTGCAAAAAAAGCATTTTTTTAATTTTCGCAGAAATACTCGTATAAGATTCGTTTCAGCTGTAAGTATACGTCATGAGAATAATAATTAAGCTTTCCTTCAAAGCATTTTAACATGCAGCTGCATTTAGCAAAACTGTTGAGAATATTTTATTTCCTGCATCATCAATTATTTGTAAATCTGTTTAAAAATATATACCTCGTTGAGTTTCTTACCGGATTCTTCTCAACAGAGGTTTTTCCAAACCGGTGGTAGTTTTTTTTTGACATTCATAAGTGCTTGTTTTAGCCTAAATTGAATAAAGATATTTTGACTTTGACTTTGAGTACCTATACTTAAATAGACGGTGAAGATTACTGAAGATACAATACATAACTACATACCTACTCTGCATATTTTTATTATTTAAATTCGGGTTTTGTTCCGCGTACCTACCTTGATTTTAGAGATGCTCGATATTTTGGCACAGTTGCATGCGCCATGATCACGAGACGACTGAAAACCCGAGTTTACATCATAAAATTATAATGACCGCGATAGTCTAAAATACTCTGCATGTGGCGCTGGCAGGACCGCAGCACCAACCCGCTGCAGGGCGCGTACGTGACGGCCAGTCGCGACGGCCAGCTCAACTGGTGGACGCTGGATATGACGCTTTTGCGCACCGCCTACTCCTCTAGCCGTTAGTACCAGCCGTCATTCATCCTTGTAGAGACAAGGCTGGCTGTAGCACCAACCTGCTGCAGGACGCGAAGGTACGTGACGGCCGGCTCTACTGGACGCTGACGTTAGACTTGTTGTATGAATGCTGCTGGGCCGGCTACAACTCCAGCCGTAGTACCCCGCTGCCTCCTCTCCTTGATAGCTGCAGCACGAACAGGCTGTAGGGCGCCTCACCTATTCCTCCAGTCCTGTGACCTGCTGGCACCCACCCATAGTTGTGGTAGAGCATGCTGTAGTTAATCGCTTCTTGCAGTGAACCTACTTACCTACTATTTTTCTGTCAAAGATAGGAAGAAAACTAAACTTCTCGTAAAAATAACTGTTAGTTTTCTGTCCAAGAAGCAAAAACCCAGCTTGTTGGATTATTGTGAAGTCCAAACTCAGACGTAGTTACTATTGTGTTTTTGTGTGTTGTTGAGGCACATGTTAAGTTGTGTGCGGCGTGTCGCAGCGACGCTGAAGGTGCGCACGACGTGGGTGACGGACCTGGTGAGCCTGCCGGACGTCAACATCGTCGTCACCAGCTCCACCGAGCGCGACCTGCGCTTCTACGACACCACAGCCAAGACCTTCACGCTCAAGATCGTGCTGACCAGCTGGGAGTACATGGCGAGTTGTCACCTGATAATCCTGAACTCTTTGAATTCATACAGTTCTTACTTTGAGCAACCGGTGGTTCTGTTAGCGAATTTTCTAGTTCATGGCGCGGCTAAAAACCTAGTATCTAGGTAGGTAAGTAAGTACAGGTAGAGGTAAGTAAGCAGGGCTACTACGAAAATCGAACATCGAAGTTCGTATCGTACCGTCCCTCTCACTCTCCTGTTAAATAATATAAGTGTCGGCGGGACGGTACAATACAAACTTCGATTTTCAAATTTCTTAGTAGCCCTGCAGTTTACACATAGAAGAAAAACTGTGCACGTTCTAATACTACCTACATTGCCATGCTCGATTGATTTTAAACTTGTTCTCTTTACGGCCTCGCAAGTGATATTGTTCTGTGGTAGAAGTAGGTAGCCTTGCATGTCACAATCACAACCGAGTTGTTCAGCACCAGCATAAATCCATCTGTTTGGGTCGCAGATATGCACGATGTTCTACCACTTCCACAAGGACATCCACGAGAACTGCATCCTGATCCTGGGCGACGTGGGCGGCAACGTGCGCGTGCTGCAGTTCTCTCCGGTGGACCGTGGGCCCTTCCGCAACGAGGCCGGCCGCGCGCTCATCACGCTGCGCCACGTGGACCTGCAGCGACGGGTGAGCCGCAGCCTCCACCTCCGTCTCCGCCGCCCGAAATCGCCTCTAACAAACCGGTCACGAAAATATGCGATCGGTGGCGCAGCCAGCGTCCTCTTTGGAAACTTGCTGCCACCCAAGCAAGTAAAGTGCGGCTAGAATCGTGGCTGCACCAAGGTACCTAATAATCTTGGGTACTGGACTAAGAACCGGGTTATGTTAACATACAGCTTTTATATTTTACGGAATCCCCATGGAAGTCTCCCCACAAATTAAATCACATGGTCTTTTTTCGCATTGCAGTGCTTAAAACACCCGCAAAATAGAGATGAGTAACTCCGGATCTGAAGATTCAAAAGAGTCGGATCCTCAAGCGGATCCGAATAGGGTATCGCTCCTTTCAAATGTTCTAGATTCTGAAGAGTTGCTAACTCTGACCAATGCAATAATTAGGTATAAAATAAATCAATTTCAACCGAACAGCTGGAAAACGAGCGGGCGGGTCACCTAATGGTAAGTGATCACCGCCGCCCATGGACACCTACAGCATTATTAGGACTGCGGGTGCGTTGAAATTAATCCAATGGCTCGCAATCGCCAAACCCGACTTTCAAAATTGTACTCGTAACATTGGTATCGTGTCGTCGGCGTCACTCTCAAGCTGATAGAATTATAATGAGTCTGAGAAGGCCATCACGAAGTCTAGACTTAGCGATTAAGACTTTGCGTTTTTACACAGATCCTATGGAAAGATCGGGAAACAAAATAGCAGTTTATAATATTAGTAGTATTTGAGGATGTTTTTTTGGCAGCCCCACCTGCTGCCGGAGCTGCGGCTGATCGAGCGGGCGCGCGCGCACACGGACTGGGTGCGACAGGTGTCGTTCTACGCGCCGCTGCACTGCCTCGTGTCCTGCGCCACCTGCCCCGACTCGCTGCTCATGTGTGACCTGCAGGGCTCCAAGACCAACAACATGTTCAGGGTCGACAAGGTTCGTCCTGTTCTATTCTAATGAATCATTCGGACTGTTATTATACGCTCGAACAGTCTGAATGATTCCTATACAATAAATATTTGTGGTGTTAAAAAAATATCTTATCTATACACCATATGCAATAAACTCTCGTAGGAAATGCTTATTTCCCAATTTTCATCCTCCAGTTTAATTTCTTCATTATCATCCTATCATATCCGGCCTTTCGTCTCATTAGCAAAAAAGTAGATTCCCATTGTTTGTGAGTGTCGTGTGGTTGGTGCGGTGTGCAGGGCATCCAGTGCTTCGCGTTCGACGAGGAGGCGCACGTGCTGGTGACCGGCGGGCCGGACTGCACGGTGCGCGTGTGGAGCCCCTTCGTGCCCGCCGCACCCTCGCTCACGCTGCACGGCCACCACGCCGGCGTCACCGCCATCGTGCTGCAGAACAGGGGACAGACCGTCTACTCGCTCTCGCGCGATCGCGTCATCAAGGTCTGGGACGTCCAGGGGCAGATTTGCGTTCAGGTGAGAGCTTTGGCCAGCTAAGTTTAGTTCACAGACGGTGCAGTGAGCATGTGTTCGTTGTGCTGCCGGGACGCTTACCGGGCTACTACAAAACTCGAAATTCGTGTCGTGCGGTCCCTCTGACACTTATGTTTCATACAAGAGCGAGAGGGACCGCACGACACGAACTTCGAGTTTCGAGTTTCGTAGTAGCCCTGCTGCATTAAGTATCAGTATCAGGCTGCACACACACTGAACAAAGAAAACGTGTCATCGCCAATGACTAGTCGCGAGCTTGTAGGTAAATCAAAACTCTCTGTTGAGTAAATCAAATTCAATAAATTGGAAGGCAAAAGAATTGAAAATGCGTTTTATCATTAGTACTTAAGCAACTTTCGGTTAATTTAATGTTGTCGACGCGAAAGCGAGCCGGAGCATCGCTTATTTGTCACTGGTAGGCATACACCACATGACCGTTCTTATGCTCCAAATTCAGAAATTCGTACTTTGTACCGCGCCCGTCCCACTCACGGTAAAATATTTAATAGGAGAGTCGGGGGGACGATACAATGCGAACTTCGAAACTCCAAGTTGGAACCGTAGTGTCTCCTGGCAGACTTACATCGATATCCCGGCGGTGGTGGGCGAGCGCACGCCGATCTCCGCGGTGTACAACCCGGCCACGCGCGAGCTGATCCTGGCGGCCATGATGGTGGCCGTGCTGGTGCTGGACGAGCAGCTGAACGCCAACCACACGGACGGCTTCACGCACTCGCGCGCCGTCGCCAAGGTGCTCTACAACCCGCTCTTCAAGGTCGTCATCACTTGCGGCATGGACAGCATCATCATCAACTGGGATCCGCTCACAGGTTCTAACTATTATGAGGAGTTTACGGTTTATTTTAAAAGTTGACAAATAAATTAAATTGGTAATTTCAGAAAAAGAATTGCATCCGCTGACAGCTTAGTTATAGTCACAGCACCAATCGCACCTTTAAAATTAAACTGTAATAATTCGAAATTTTCTCATTTAAAAATTCAACCAGATTGTGTTTTATTTAAAGTTTATTTTGGAACTGTGAATCGTATTTCGAATTGTTTCAGTTTCATTTTAAAGGTGCGAATATCTGACACAACAAAGCGGGCCTAAACATCTGATATGACTCTATCTCTAGGGCCGGTAGGACGTGTCAGATGTTTTTGCACGCCCCACTGTGGCAGATATTAATGTAGATGATTCTACTTTGTGATATTCATCTTGAACGCCGCATGTTCTCCGCTCTATTGAACCTGATATATGTAATTTTCAAGGTAAACGCAACGCGATGGTCCGCGACGCGCACACGCGACTGGTGCACGGTGAACTTATCCCGGTGGAGATCACGTCCGCCTGCTTCGACCCCGGCTTCCAGCTACTCCTCACAGGTGCCAGGAACGGCACGCTCAAGGTACAACCAACGTTTGTTGGTTCAGTCCAGCAATAGCCCTCCCATTCTGAGAGGAGGCCTGTGTCCAGCAGTAGGACGTATATAGGCTGGGATGATGAATACCCCTCCTAGAAACTTTTTAGAAGCTTCTCTAGAGAAATCAGGACAATACTGGAGATTAAGATAATTAAATCGGCTAAGAAGATGCACAACTGCCCCCTCGATAAAAAATCCTAAGTAGCTACACCTGTGCAAAGACCAGACCATACCTACTGACAATTCCTGGTAAATTACATTTGATCTGGCTTCAATTTAATGTTATATGTTCCAGGTTTGGAACTTCAATACGGGTTTATGCTTGAGGAACCTGTCGATCGAGCATATGTGCGAAGTGACCAACTGTTTTTGGGTGGAAGGAAGGCGAGTAGACTTTCTTTGGTGATAAAAGTAGTCTTGGTAGGGCACTTTTAAGCTTGGAAAGACTTTCTGAACGTGGTATGTTTCTATGGTAACAACTTAGCTAAATAGCTGTAGCTAAATTTGAAGATCTGATTCAAAATGTATAGTTATTGTTGACACCGACTGATTTGGTCTCGTATACCTACCATCAAATATTTTAACTAAAGCTTCATATTGTGAGGTTAGGATCCTGGCAGTAGGCTGGAACAAGCACGTCACGGAATTTGAGGACACGGGCACGGCCACGACGGGTAAGGCGTGGGAGACGCGGCACAGCGACGACGTGCTGGCGGCCGCCGCGCGCATGCCGCTCTCGCTCGCCACCAGCTCCTACAACTCCGAACTGCTGTTGTGGAAGCTGGAGACCGGCCAGCCCTACAGGTGACACTACACTAATTTAGCTGATTAATATTTCACGTTATTTGAAAGAGATTAGAGGTACTGCTCAGCTCTTCACGTATAAGGTTCTTTGATTCTGAGATTTTTATCATCTCGGCGTCTTGTCCCATCTGGATCGGATACGCCAAAGTGCAAGTTAAAAATCTTTTATAAGTACTCTGGATATCGCAACATGTTAGTGAAGGTTCTGACCCTGTGGCGGTGTGTTGCAGACGGTTCTCGTGCACGGAGCCGATGCTGCGCATCAAGATGCACTACAACAAGCGCGACGCCGGCCGCGCCGCCAGCCCGGGGGGCGCCGGCGGCGCGCGTCGCCGCAACTCCGGCATGCACCGCCCCAGGTACATACTTCACGATATTGTGACTCTGTTGTAAATTAATTACTTATTAGGTGACCAGTTTCATCGTTGGTACTACAGAAGGCTTGCCTACACAAGGCGTCCTCCACACACATGCTTTGACCAACGCTAAACTTGCGGCATTTTTAATAGTAGTTTATGCAACTGTTACGTAATACAATAAGGGTCCTTAATACGACGGGTGTTTTAAGGCCTAATTACGTACAGTTGCATACATTACTTTATCTACATCCATATTTAATGCTCCTATCATGCGTTCAAGAATCATATTGAGAATGACCTGCATGCAATGTCTGCCCCACGAGCTCCTGCGCCTGAAGATGAAGCCCCGCCACCATTCCGGTGCAGTACCTAATGTTCATTACGATATCGATTTCGGTTTCGTAATGAACATTACGATATTGCCGTGTTCATAATAGAATCCAATGTCGTAATGCTGATGGTCATTATCTATCGTTTTTGAACGCATAATGGAGAATTTACTATATGGGTGTAGATAAAGGCACAAGCAGTTCAGTGGGTGTGGCAAAAAACGGGGTTAAATAAATCGAGCTCAGACCTTTCCCTAGCTGCAGCTCCCTGTGATTATTGAATAGGCCTTTCAAAGTTTGGTGGCCCAGCATGGGCGCGGGCGGCGGGCGCGCGGCGCCGGACGCGGGCCGCGCGTGGCCAAGGCGCGCGCGCGCGCGTTGTCCACGGTGGCGCTGCCGGCCATGGCCGCGCACATGCGCCAGCTGGCCGTGCACGCCATGGTCTTCCTGGAGACGCGCCCGCAGGACATGCACGTCGGTAAGACCGCTGACAATAGCACCGATGACTAAGACCATTTTTTAAAATCTTATATTTTAACGAAGCTTTTGTACACCTAATGTGACTAAGTAAGTATGTCAGCCTCATGGGGAGCCTCAGACAGTTACTCTCCCATACCGAAACTAAGTCTCTGGATGCAAAGCCCTGTCTAATGAACTTGTAAATCAAAATCGCTTCTTCTGAAAGCGGTCGACTCAGTCACATTTACACCTCCATTCAAGAGTCCATACCATCCGAAGGACAATTTAAGATGCGTTGCTTTCGCTCTATTAGTCTAACGCCTGATGCCTTATATGACAATTACGTTCTCACTCAACACTATCTGGCATTTATATTGATATCACTTACACACAGGATAAACTAGGACGGGGTATGGGGTGGTTAAGGCGACTACTTCAATCGTTAATGCAATACGAAAACTTTCTTAGAACACCATACCTATCTGTAACTTTTCGAGTTATTGTTATGTTTTGGAAATATTGAAGGTGTAGGTATAATCTTAATCATCATCATCATCCCAGCCTATATACGTCCCACTGCAGGGCACAGGCCTCCCCTCAGAATGAGAGGGCTTGGCAGTAGTTCCCACGCGGGCCCAGTGCGGATTGGGACTTCACACACACCATTGAATTGCTTCGCAGGTTTGTGCAGGTTTCCTCACGATGTTTTCTTCACCGTAAAGCTCGTGGTAAATTGAAATGCGATTCCGCACATGAATTTCGAAAAACTCAGAGGTGCGAGCCGGGGTTTGAACCCACGATCCTCTGCTTGAAAGGCCATAGGTCAAACCACTCGGCCATCACGGCTTCATATATAATCTTAATAAGTATAAATAAATCCCAATAGGCTTTGCAATGAACAGAAGAAAATCAGATGTATCCATAGACGCTCTATTTTCGTAACATTGTTTTGTGTTCCAGCATCGCTGATGCTGTCCTTAGAGAACGGGCAGGTGCAGGCGTGGTCTGACCACTCGGCGGGCGGGTTCAAGGGCTCCTTCCAGGGCGTGCACACGGCCGGCGACTACGTGTCCGCGCTGGCCACCGACGTCAACAACGACTACCTGTTCTGCGCCACCACCGTCGGCTACATCAAGACCTGGCTCATGACCAACTATCTCAGGAATAAGGAGGTGGGCGAGTAGGGACAGTTATTGCGAAGTGTATAAGTAGCTTTGTATTCGAAACTATTATTATTGAGATCATATAGAGTGTTATCAACCATTTAGCAATAGATAACTAACTATACGATCCTGCTGCATTGCCATGGGTATACATAAGTATAAACTTAATTTATCGATATGAAATTCTGAGTTGTAGC
>NC_133481.1:516953-607722 GCF_025370935.1 Choristoneura fumiferana
ATTGAAAAATGATCTCACCATCATGTCCCGGAAGCGCTGCGCCTCTATGCCGGCCTCGTCCCCGAGCACGAAGCCACGCTCCCGCTCCGCTTTCTCCTTGTCAATCTCCTCGTCGTACTTAGAGAGCACGGGCTTCTGGAACCCGAGCGCGGCCGCTTCCAACTCGGCTTCGTCGTCGTACGCCTGGTAGCCCGCCTTGGCTTTCTTGCGGGACTCGATGTTCTGAGAAATTAGTGCTTTGGTTATTCAAAATACATGTGCCTTTTACAACCAAGTTACCTTATTAAAAACTTAATAAAAAAATACCCCACCTTCAAATAAACTAAAACGGAAAAAAAGTCTAGAACTGTTAAGGGGCTACCCGAGGTTTTCATCGATTTTTGACAAGTTTTGAATCGTATCTCCTACTTTTGCACTACAGATAGAATTATAAGTGAAACGGCTATTGGTTCTCCAATCTTTTATCTCCATTTTTGTCTACCGCATTATGAAAAAAAAAAAATTAATACTTCATTTTGTACGATTTTTTAAACATTATCTGGAAAAAAAAAAAAAAAACACTTATTTCGTATCTCTAATGACGAGAAAGATCTAACAAATCTCTAAAAACTGGTCGAGGGTTTTCATTTGAAACTAATTAACACAAAAGTTACGGCCAGAAAACTAGTTTTTTGGCCTAAAATTGTTCAACTTTGATGCCAAATATCTCGAAGACAAAGAACTTTGAAATAAATATGGGATACTATATTGTTTAAAGCCGTTGTTGTTAAATATAATAAGCTACAAAAACATTAGAAAACTAAGGAATTCAGATCGAAGGTCATTGGGGCATGGGATCCCCTTAAGTGACTGAAACTTTAACAGTTGGGATCAATTGCTATTTTCTCATTTTTTTAATAAATTTATTATTATGACGCTAACTTGTACCAGATGAAAAAATATGTTAATAACGAGAAAGTAACTTTATTAAGTTTCGATGTTTCAACTACCAAACCGATCTCGATAAACTTTGTTATAGAGATAGAACGCATAATATATTTCCAAAGAAATGGCAAGTGTACAGGATGCCATTAGTGGGAGCGGTATAGCGATAGCACTGTTGTAGCAATGCTGGTTTACCTTCTTGTACCGTTCGTCGTCGACGATGTTGACGTTCACGAGCACGTCCTCGGCGTCGTCGGCGAGCACGTCCTTGTCGGCCAGCGTCAGCACCGTGTCGCGCTCCTCCGCCAACTGCGCTGCGCACGACAGGCCGCCTCATAATCATCATATCTTTACAATGGCTTTAACTTTCTTGTATTACCGAATAGATTTGAAAATGGGATGTTAATTAAACTTATGATGGATGTTATATGTTATGGATGATATGGATATGGATGGATGTTAATTTAAGTGTAAAATGAGTCTCAAAGTCGCTGAAATTATGCATGAGTACAGATGTGTAAGTTACAGAAAGTTTTCAAAATGTTGGAAAACTATTTGGAATTATCTGGAAATTTTCACAAGAAATATATGAATTCTAAATTTAGGAAACGGAAAGATTCACATACCAAATTGTGAGAAGTTTTGATATAGGATGTGTGGAAAGGACTGTATCATGCATGACGTATAAAGAGTGTAAGTGATAGCATGAGATGTGAGTGTATGAGAGTGACAGAGGAAGAATGAATAAGCAGCAGATGTATTTTATTTTAATGTAGAACAGGAGATTGCTAAGCGACAGAAGACGAAAGACGTGATTTGATTTGGTTATTTTGGAATTATATTTTATTTTACTGTTAAAGGTGGCTTTTCTTCAATTTTTACGATCCTACATTAATTCCCATACAAAATGTGAGAAGTTTCCGAAATTGTCCTGTAATGGAAAATTCCGCAAAACTTTTTTTTTTAATGTAATAGCGGACAGACGAGCAGACGAGTTTCCTTTGACACATCACTATGCACGAGAGTTCTTTCAACAATAAAGATAAAGATCACGACATAACTTTTGATAATTTCCATAAATGTTTAGTTACATCCTCAAATTTCAATACAATTAGAGGTTTCCTGTATTTTTAGTACGGCAACTCCCTTCACAAGTTATAATTGTAGCTCTAAATATGCATGCCGGGCCGGGGCGCGGGCATTCGGAAGCCGTCGGGTGAGTTAGACAGTTGGCAAGTGTCAGACCGCGTCGAGGTCGTGCGCCACGCGCAGGCCGGCGAGCGAGTGCGCGCCGTAGGCGGCGGCGCGGTCGCCGCGCTGCTCCTCCTCCACCAGCGCCGACACGCCGAACACCTCGTCCATCTCGTCCAGCATGGCCGCCTGCACACAACACAACACAACACAAATACACACCACGTTCTAAACTATAACTGCCATTTCAATTGCGACATACCTAGACTAACCAAATTCATTGAAGTTGTAAATACTGCGTTCTTATTTTTTGCCAGATTACATTGCCTTGAGCTTTTAAAATTAGAAACTATCCCCCTTATTCATAAACGACAATCAAACCTATTTTAGTTAAAATGCCGCTAAAATTCGTTTGTCCTTATCTGTCACTTCGACATTTGTATTTGTTAGAAAGGGACAAAGCATTTGTTAGTTAACATAGGCTTGTTAAGTTTTATGAATAAGGGGGTAAGAATTTATTTATTTGTGAATAACCAACATATTTTTTTTAATTTATCAAAAGTTGATTATTATGGTAGATACAAATACTGTATAAAGTTTCCTTATTTATTTATTTATTTATTCTGGAGAACCAACAGCTTTAAACATACAGATTAAAAATAACAATAGATACAGAAAGCCAATTACAGGTAGCAGGCAGGCTTATCTCTGTATTTTTGGATTTGAACTTTACATACAGTGACAAGGTGTTAATGTGTAAATAAATATATCTTTGATTTCGACTGTAGTTCGTAAACGTTAAAATTAAACCCTAACAGCCTTATTCATAAAAAATCCTTAATTGAGGTTTGATCGGTCTGTTACTTAGCAGACTGATTAAGCTTGTTAGACGGTTGTCAAGAAGTATGATTCATAAACGCTTGCTAGCAGTCTGCTAGTTGTTGAGCCGCTGATAGACTGATTAGACTCGTTATGTTGGCCACCTTGACAAATCAAAGACAAAAAATGGCCTAATCGATAATTAAAAAAAAAAAAGTTGACAGCAGTGACAGCAAATTAGCAGGAAAAAAAATTAAAAGCGAGAAGTTTGTTTTCCCGCCATTTCCGATCCGCATGTTTATGTTGTGCAAAAAGCCATAATTGTGTTAATCATCCTATTTTTTTTTTCATACTTATTGTTAATTTATTGCTGCTAATTTAGAGGATTTTTAAATACAAATTCCTGAAAATATTTTTTCCTGGTTTTTTTTTAATCTTTGCGTAACTTCACCCTTCACTAAAATATCTTCGGTATGGTTTTTTGCTTTTGTCAAAGTCAGCTGTTCAAACTTGTGGCGGCCATTTTGTGACTTAGCAGGGAGATAAAGGAGGGTCTACGGTCCGCTAACTTTAGCAGAGCCTTGATCGACTGATTAGCGCTAACAGACGTTTATGAATCATGTTTTTTAGCATCGGGCCTTCAAGGAGCCTTCAAGGAGGCTCTAACTTTTTATGAATAAGGCTGTTACCCTCTTAGCGGCTTCCTTTTTCTGCTTCTCGAGGTCCCGCGACTTGTTGACCCAGGCAGAGATGTCTTCATCGTCGGAGCCTTCTGTGAGGAGCTTCGTTTGTAACCTAAACAAAAAAACTTATTAGTTTATTGAGTTTTTTTTAATATATGCGTAATAATAATGTGCTCTCTAATTTATATTTAACTACCTTATGCCTCAAGCTTTGTCATTGTGGTAAAAAGAATATTGGTTTAGTGGACTGGTTCCTTATCCTATGAGAATTTTGAAAAGTTCTCTCCTTGTGCACCACTACAGCTACAATGGTTTAGGCTAGTGGCGTTGTCCAATCCGTCAGTAAGTCATAATACTCTTTTACAGATGTAATAATATGACCAAACACTGAACAGCAACTAAAAATCCTACTGTTACAAAAGGCATCATTATCACAAGTACAACAGGAATACCGATGGCCTTTCATCTTATTGTTACTATAAACTCTCTAGCCTGGGTTGGCGTTTCACTGCTGGGCAAAGGTCTCCCCCACCCCATTCCTCTCAATCCAAAGCAGTCTGAGTCAGGTTGTCCCGCTATATCCGTCGAAGATAGATTTTCATCTAGCTATATAAAATTAAAGCCTTTAAACTTGCATGTAAGTTGCATTATACATCGCAGACTATTGAGGGTCAATTTTTTTTACATATAACATATAATATAACTGACTGTGATGGACCCGTACCTCACCTGATGTTAAGTGCAGATTGCCTATTCACTCTAGCCTTGAAGAGCCATAGATTTTATTTATGCGGAATTACAAACGACGGGAGCGAATTCCATTCCTTAGCAGTTCGCATTATGAAAGATGAAGCAAACCGCTTCGTGTTGGCTAACGGAAAACTAACTACATAAGGGTGAAGACGCTCCGCTCGCCTGGAAGTCCGCTGGCAAAATGGAGATGGGGGAATAAAGATCATGTAATTCAGTTGATCAAACAAATACCGCAATATAGTAAAACTTGCGTGCAAATTCTCGCATTGTTTAAATAGGAGTTAAGTGTTGACACAGGAAGTGTCAGTGGGCATACTTCTGTTCGATCTGTCGGCGCTCGCGGCGCTCCTCCAGCCGCTCGCGGATCTTGTCGCTGCGGCGCTGCGTCGCCAGGTTGGCCGCCGGCTTGTGGTAGAACTCGCCCAGGTCATCCTTGAACTTGCCGTCCTCTGCGCAACGAAACACGACATCAAATAACCCACATTCAATATTACCCAAAATTCGATACCGTTTTCGGAAATATTGATTGCTGTGCAAACTCAATTTTATTACTAGTTTTTTGCTAAATGTGTACTTGCCAGCTAGGGTATCGTGTGGTCCAAAACGGTTAAGAAAAACTATCAAAAATTAATGACTATCTCGATAAAAGTATCCATACTAATATTATAAATGTGAAAGTGTGTATGTTTGTTCGTCTTTCACGTCGAAACGGAGCAACGGATCGACGCGATTTTTGGCATAGAGATAGTTTATGGGCCAGTGAGTGACATAAGCTACTTTTTCATCATCCCAGCCTATATACGTCCCACTACTGGGCACAAGGCCTCCTCTCAGAACAAGAGAGCTTGGGCTATAGTTCCCACGCGGGCCCAGTGCGGATTGGGAACTTCACACGCACCATTGAATTGCTTCGCAGGTTTGTGCAGATTTCCTCACGATGTTTTCCTTCACCGCAAAGCTCGTTTGCCTCTGAGTTTTTCCAAATTCATGTGCGGAATTTCATTAGAGCTACTTCTTATCCCAGAAAAATGCACAGTCCCCGAGGGAACAGCGCGCGAAAACCGAATCGATCTTTCAGTTCTCTTTCATTTTAATCATCCCAATACACTACGTTTTTACAAGTATTTGCACAACATCAAACTTGAGACTAATATTCATGTGCCATCAAGTTGAGATCAGCTGTCATCAGGAGAGCTGCCCGCGCCTTATCGTTATGACTGCACTCGAAGCTCATCAGAAGATAACCTAACCTAACCTAACTAACAAAAAGTTGGAAAATCCCCGACTTTGTCACTTCAAAGCTCAATATCTCAAAAACGGCTAAACCGATTTTAATGAAACATGTCTAATAACCATCACTAGAAAACATTTCAAATAAAAGAAACCGCATTCAAATTGGTCCATTTGTTTAAGAGCTACGGTGCCACAGACAGACACACACAGACACACATAGCGGTCAAACCCTCTCTTTTTGCGTCAGGGGTTAAAAAGTGCTACATAGTCTGTGCACTGTGCAGTCACAATATTAGCAGTTCCGGTGTGTACTAACCTTCTGGCTTCTCATGCACCTCGAGCGGCTTGAGGCCAAGTTTGGCGCGCAGGCGGTTGGTGTCCTCGATGGAGAGGCTCTCGGCGCCGGCGCCGGACACGGCCGCGCCCCCCGCGCCCCCCGCGCCGCCCGCCTCGGGAGACTCCTCGCGCTCGTAGCTTAACTCGCGAGACTGCTGCGTGCTGCTGTGTGCGTGAATTAAGACATATTTAAATAGTGATGAGGCTAGATGAATGTAAATTAGTTTTCATCATATAAAAACACACACACACACAAAAACATCACGCCTGTATTCCCAAATGGGGTAGAGCACAGGAAACGTTACCGCTTCGGAGCCACTTTTAGCAATTTTAGGTTTAAAGTTTGTCAAAAACGGTACAATAATGACAGGTTGCTAGCCTGTCGCCTACGGTATACCTTAACCTATATCCTTTGTCGCCTCTTACGACATCCACGGAAGAAATGGAGAGGTGTAAAAACAACTGTGATGATATTCTTCTTGCCAACTGGACTGTGTGGTGGGCTTCACACAATCACAATCGCAAACAGGATCGTGTTCAAAACGAATTCGCGATTCACACAACAAATCTTGCGCACGTTAATATGTCTTTTTCCTTAAAATTGGAGAACACTGATCTTGAGTGATCGATCAATCAAGCCTAATGTTGTTTACATCGTTTCTAGAGTGAGTGATATGATATAAGTAGATCCAACGCGAGCCCAGTGCAGATTGAGTTCTTCACGCACACCATTGGATTTCTTCACAGATACGCGCAGATTCTCTCACGATGTTTCCCTTCACCGTAAAGATAAGCTTCAAAAGTAATTTCGCACATAAATTCTGAAAATCTTATAGGTGTAGGCTCGAACAGGCTCGAACCCACCTCTTTCTGCTCCCGAGGCTATAAATCAAACCACAGCCCTTAAGTCATGGTGTCTACCATGACTTAAGGGCTGTTTCAACCATCCATTGATTAGTGTTAACTGACGGTTAAATGTGATGCCGTCTCCGTCTATTCAAACAAAACAAATAGAGACGGCATCACATTTAACCGGCAGTTAACACTAATCAATGGATGGTGTAACAGGGCCTTAAAGTAAAACAGTATAGTGTACGTACTTGGAGTTGTGCGGGTCGTCGCGCACGCGGTCGCGGCGCGCGCGGCGGTCGCGCTCGGCGCTGCTGCTGCGGCTGCGCGCGTCGTCCGGCGCACGCGCCAGGTGAGAGTCAACCGGGACCTCCTCAACTGGAACAATACACATGTTATTATTAATCAGCATTATACTCATATGATCACATGTGGAATAGATTAGTAAAAACGGTTCCCCTAGACAAGTAAATGGCAGCGAGACTTGATAAACTTCAACTTAGCGTCCTATATAAAAGACTTATATATTAAAGACTTTTACTACTTCATTCAGAGACGCTAATACAATGCCTTTTTTTATTGTACGGTCAGCATGCATAGTAGCTGGATACTTTTGTACTTTGTCGCTTTACAGCAACATACTTAACACCATACAAAATTGGACAAAGGTATTAAAACGACAAAGTAAAAAAGTGATCCGCTTCTTTAGATGCTGACTGTACACCACAATATAACAAGCAGTGACAAAATAAGAGGTACATGAAAATTGAACTGTAAATGAATCACAAATTCGTCCAACTTGAAATTTTTGTGCAAAATATTGTGACTAATGTACAATTCAATCGTAATTGGCGTCTATGAGTGCGGCAGCTGGACAGTTCCTCCAAATTTATAAAAACAAAATATTTTCTTATTAGTTTTAAGGTTTACTAGCCGTTACCCGCGACTCTGTGCGCGTAGAATTCAGTTATCACTATCGCGCGGGAACTATGCAATTTTCCCGGATATAACTATCCTGTGCCTTTCCCTGGGACTCAAACTATCTGTATACCGAATTTAATCTATATCGGTTCAGCAGACAAACTAACAAACTTTAGTATAATTGATTAACAATATGCAATGACGTAATTGATTAACTATAAAAGGCTGTAAAACAATCAAGTTGTGAAAGTAGCATCACATTTAATGTGGATCTATAAATTATGTACTGTCAGCCAAATATGTGTTCTACAACCTTGTTGTTTCTTTAAAAAAAATATGGCTCTGTCCATTCGAGGACAATTTTGCCAGTGTCTATTAGTTTTTGCCATTGTACGGTAAAAAAATTCTAGAAAACGAAATATAACGATGACCGATTTTTATATAAGCGTCGTCGGTGTCGGGGGACCGCTAAGGTTAACAGGAAACTAAAGTACATATGTTGTTTTTTTTAAATTATTAACCTTAGCGGTCCCCCGACACCGAAGACGCTTAGATAAAAAAAATATTACTAGGTACTTATACTAAACTAACTTAGGCTAATTTTGCTGGAAATCAGCATGCTTCCCGCGGGATAGGGATAAACGAATTCTTCGCAGATGAAGTCGCGGGCAACAGCTAGGTAGTGCATAATTATTTTTTACTTTTTAGTTGTCTTTTTTGGCGGCGTTTTTTTATTATTGCTGGCGTTTTTTGGTGTCGGGGGTTTTTTAAATTTTAAATTTAAGTTTTTTTTTCATTTTTTTTAAACTGGTATATTTTTTTTAAAGTGTACTAGTGTGTTGGATATCCTGGCTGCAGCATCAGCTCATCGTGTTGCCACCATTGCATTGTATGTAGAATCAAATACTGTTCAAAATGAATCAAACACGACATATCTGCTATTATTTTTTCAAGAGTATACTGGTGTGCTGGATATCCTGGCTGCAGCATCAGCTCATCGTATTGCCACCATTGCATTTTATGTTGAATCAAATACTGATTAAAAGGTATCAAACACGACATAATCTGCTATTATTTTTTCAAGAGTATACTGGTGTGCTGGATATCCTGGATGCAGCATCAGCTCGTCGTGTTGCCACCATTGCATTGTATGTAGAATCAAATACTGATCAAAACGAATCCAAACACGATATATCTCCTATAGTTTTATCAAGAGTGTACCTACTAGTGTTCTGGATATCCTGGCTGCAGCATCAGGCCGTGAATTCCATAATATTGCATAGTTATATAGCATACATGGGTGTTTCAAATTTTAGGTCCCAAATATGTTTGAAAGTAAAGTAAATACCCATTATGCGTCTAAGAATCCTACTGCAGCGAACAAAAGAGCTGATGATCTTGAAACGGCTGAACCGATTTTGATAAAATGTGTCTAAGATCCATCGCTAGAAAACCAACTTTCAAATAAAAAAAACCGCATTCAAATCGGTCCACGTGTTTAAGAGCTACGGTGCCACAGACAGACACACAGCGGTCAAACTTATAACACCCCTCTTTTTGCGTCGGGGGTTAAAAAAAAGGGTTTCATAGTATCTATTATATTGTGCCATTATAACGAATATGCTGAAAAAACTTTCTTTGGAAAGTTGCATTATAGCAATGTTAAGCCAGTTTATGTAAGCTACCTGAAGTGATTCTATTATTATATATTGCTGACATGATGATTCATGTTGCAGCTTGTTTCATGTAAGAAAACTGAAAAATTACTAAGGGCAAGTAAAAAACATGTTTTATTTCTTCTAAAAATCCAATAGGATCATGCATGATTTTAGTTTTGTTTTTAATAATTATATTAAACGTCCTGCGCATCATATGAGCGCGTAACTAATAGTTCCTGATTCGCCAATTTATTTTATTAGTTTCAAATATCTTTGTACTAAAACAAAATGACCTAAAAAGTTGTTGGTTGCAGGATGAGTTCCCAATAGTTATGCAATTTACTCTACTTTTAACCCCTTGTATGTTAATCTTTTTTGTATTTTTTTAAATCAGCAGGTTTTGTGCTTATTAAACAGATGAGACTAGAATTCAGTAATTTTTTTAGTCCCCGCATACAACAGATTAAACATCTTTTGAATTTGGTTTTCTATTGCATGTACGTATTAGAATCAATATCTGTTGTAATAAATAATTAAATGTACATCATAAGTCCATCTAAGAGAAGTTGCAAGCAATATTTAGCAGAGATATGAAAATTATGGTCTCTGTGGGTGACACTCTTTCCCGGCCCGGATAATACCGACATGGAAATACCGACCCTGTTTTTCATGTACACACCCATAGAAGCTCATGTCAGTTTCTATAGGAGTGTACACAAAAAACAGGGTCAGTATTTTAATGTTGGTATTATCCGGGCCAGGAAAGAGTGTTACCCGTCTCTGTTGAACATCTAAGTTTAATTTTAAATCTGTCCAAATGACAAAACTAGTTTAAATTTTTAGATTAAGTACATGGCAGCACTGGGCATCTTAGTCCAATAAAAATATAATCCATACTAAGCTACTTTTTATCCCGGAAAATGCACAGTTCCCGAGGGAACAGCGCGCAATAACCGAATACCACGCGAGCGGAGCCGCGGGCAAAAGCTAGTTAATTTATAAAGACAAGTAGTTAGCTGTATGTTCACACAAATAAAAACTACGTTTTTGCATTCATAATGATCAGAATGTCGGACTTTAAAAAAACACTTAAAGTAGGGCCCAGTGGAGGCAACTACATTACAAATACCCACCTGCCGTCAGCCACACTCGGGGCGCGGTGGCCCGACTCGAATACCACCGGCTCTGAAATAACGAGCAAACAATGCCATTATCAAGTCAAACGGGGGAACCGTACGCCGCTTATCATCTTTCCAAGAACAAGAAATCGCTATAAGTAGGTACATCGCGAGTATGACAGGTTTAGCGTTTGTATCTTTGAAGAGATCATCAGCAGCAGACACGCAATATAATAAAAGTGAAACTAACCGTCGGGTGAGCGGTCCTTCTTCCGATCCTTGTGTTTTCTATGCCTTTTTCTCTCGCGCTCCTCTCCCTCCAAAGGAGAGCGCGACCTACTCCTGTGCTTCTTCTTCTTTGACTCCTTTTTATGTTTTTTTGAACCCATCTTGTTGCGGGTGCTTTAATGTATTCCAATATCAGTTATTGCGTTTATCCTGTTTTATTCCACAAAATAATCGATGACAAACAAACACGTTGTATTCTCAGTATATAAAAAAGGTACTCTGTCTGTGCGTTGTATCTGTCACATTCGATTCGGTAAACGTCGTAGTAGTAGGGCGCCATTTTGTTTGTATTTGTTTTTTTTTTTATTTGAAGTTTATGGCTTGGTAACGAGACCTTTGAAGCCAAATATAATTTTGTATTTAAGGTGCGGCCATATGCAAGTCGCTCGACGCTCGTTTCCATCGTCAAATCTGGCCACTTGACATATCTTATCTTATCTTATCGTTAGGGGTCCTTGCGGATACACTTCGACCCGTAGGGATCTTTTGTGTAATTACCCCTCCTTCGCACTTACTCTATTGCCTTTATCACCTCGTCCATAAATTGGATGATTTGACGTAGCGGTAGTGCCTTAAAGTCTCCTGGTGCGGGGTATCCGTCGCCAAAGAGTCTCATTCTTGATCTGGCGAGGGCGTCACATTCACACATAATGTGTTCCATTGTTTCGTCTTCCTCGCCACATATTCTACAGACTTCATTGTCCTGTAGTCCCATCTTTACTAGTATGTGTTTAGTATTGAAGTGACCTGTGAATGCCCCGACGATATGTCGGAGTTGTTTCCTACTGAGTGTCCAGAGTTTTTTAGTCCAGCTTGTGCTGACATTTTCGATGAATCGTTTTGAATGCTTTAGACCTTCCAGTGTTTTCCACTCTTGTTGGTGTTTAAGTTTGGTGTGGTCGTTTATGGCATTCTTCATGGTTCCCTGTGAGAGTCCCACATACGGCTCGGGCCCTATGTTTTTGTTCATTGACCCTTCCCTTGCTAGCTCATCTGCTTTTTCATTTCCGATGAAGCCTTTGTGTCCTGGGATCCAAACCAGTCTCACTCTATTGCGTCTGCCAAGCTTGTTTAGTGCTTGTACTCCATTATAGATCAGTCTTGAGTCAACCTTTGGCGATGTGAGCGCCTTTAGGGCTGCTTGACTGTCACTGAGTATATAGATGGTTTTTTCCCTTACCTTCCTATCTATATTCTCCTGTGCACAGGCGATAATTGCATACGTCTCTGCTTGAAAGACAGTTGCATAATTTCCCATGCTTACGCTACTGTTAAAGTCCTTGGCATGAATGCCGGCTCCTGTACCGGATTTCATTTTAGATCCATCCGTGTACCATGAATTTTCACTGCCTTCCGGCAGTGTCAGTCCTTCTGCCCATTCAGCCCTTGTGGGAACATGAACCTTGAAGTTCCTTCGGAATATGTACTTTGGTTGCATTTTGTCGCAACCCATCGCCATTATACTATCAAGGTATTCGTTTTGTTCCATTTTAGTGTGCTTTGTCCTTGGAGCGGAATCGTTCCACAGGCCGTACATTTTCATTCTGTGCAACGACTTCCGCGCTTCGGATTCTATAGCAATATGCAGTGGTGGTAAGTCCAGTAAGACTTCCATTGCTGCTGTCGGCGTTGTTTTGAACGCCCCTGTGATAGCCATGCAGGCCATTCTCTGGATTTTTGCCAGTAGATTCCTACATGTGCTTAGTTGTGCCCTAGGCCACCAGGCGAGGCACCCATACAGTATGATGGGTCTCACCATTATGGTGTAGATCCATCTCAGTACTTTTGGGTTCAGTCCCCATGTTTTTCCATATGCGGATCTACACATGCCAAAAACTCTCGTCGCTTTGGTCACTGTGTATTCCACCTGTTTTTTCCAGTTAAGTCCTTTATCAAGGATTATTCCAAGATATTTTACTTCATTGGAAAGTCTTAGTTCCCTGTCATACATTCTTAAAGTCTGTATGCTTTTTAGGTCCCTTTTTCTGGTAAATGGTATTACCACCGTTTTGCTCGGATTTATGGAGAGGTGATATTCTTTGCACCACCTCTCTACTTTGTTTAGAGCTACGTTCATGATTCCCGATACTGTGTTTGGGAATTTCCCATTGACAAGTATTACTAGGTCATCTGCATAACCCACTGTTTGTACTGGGCCTGTGTTGAGATCCTCTAGTAGCGAGTTTATCACCAAGCTCCATAGCGTGGGCGATAAAACCCCTCCTTGAGGGCATCCTTTTGTGGCTGTGGCTGATAATTCTTCTCCTAGCAAGGTTGAAGTTATCAGTCTGCTGTTGAGCATTCTTTCCATCCATCTGCAGATAGTGGGTTCAATGCCATGTCTATCCGCAGCAGTTTTGATGGCATGATACGTTGTACGATCAAATGCTCCTTCCACGTCCAGAAACGCAGCCAGGCAGAGCTCTTTATTCTCTATTGCCTGTTCCGCTTTGCTTACTACCAGGTGTATCGCTGATTCTGTCGACTTCCCCGGTTGGTAGGCGCATTGCATTTTATGCAGTGGATGCCGTTTTAGCGGTCCGTCCCTTATGTATCTGTCAACCAATTTTTCCAATGTTTTCAGGAAGAATGATGACAGGCTTATTGGCCTATATGATTTGGCATCATTATAATCTGCCTTACCAGGTTTTGGAAGGTAGATTACCTTAACTTGTCTCCACACACGCGGTACGTGTCCGAAGGCTAGGCATGCTCTGTACAATCTACTAAGATGTGGTATAAGTACATTAGCTCCTTCTTGTAGTAGAACTGGATAAACACCATCTGGTCCTGGTGTTTTATAAGGGCGAAAGGTGGACAAAGCCCACTTTAACTTATCGTGATCTACTACTTTTTTGGCAGTATCCCAATTGTGCCTTGTGGTAGTGCCCACTTGTTCAGCAGCACTGATTGAGTTACTATCGGTTCTGCTCTGATGTATAATAGAGCCTGGGAAATGTGTCTCATACATTATTTTTAGTGTCTCTATGCCTGTCTCCGTCACGTTCCCATCTTTCCCCTTTATGGTAGTTAATGGGACCGATCTGGTTGTAGCTAGAGCCTTCGTGAGCCTCATTCCTTCTGGTATTGAACCTATTTGGTCGCAGTGGTCTTTCCATGCTTTCCTTTTGCTTTTCTCACAGCTTTATTGTATTCTGTGAGCTTTTTTGCATAGGTCTCAAAGTTTTTTGAAGCCTTTGCATCATTGAAGATCGCCCTGGTTTCTTTCCTGAGTCTCGCGATATCAGGGTTCCACCATGGGACTTTCTTTGCCCCAGTCTTTTTTTCCGGGCAGTTATTAGTCCAAGCATTATTGATGGCTCGGACTATGTTGTCCGCTTCAAACTCGATGTCTATTATAGAATTGAGCTTACCTTTAGGGTCACCTAGTTCCACTTTTAGATCTTTCTTAAAAGACAACCAGTCCGTGTTCCTAGGGTTCCTTTTAAGCACAGTTTTTATTGGTTCGTTAATTCTGTACCTAAAGCATATATACCTGTGATCCGATAAAGTTGTTTCATTGGATACATGCCATTTCGTAATGTTCCTACATATATTGTTAGTAGCCAACGTCACATCAATAACCTCACCTCTTTTTGCGTTAACAAATGTTGGGTCATTGCCTTTATTCATAATTTGTAAAGAAGAGCTCACCAGAAAATCCAGTAACTTCTCTCCTCTTTTGTTGACGTCCGAGCTCCCCCAGATGACATGGTGAGCATTAGCGTCACAGCCAATAATTAGGCCGGTGTTCGCCTTGCTGCTGTTCTCGACAAGACTCCGGAGTAGTGGTGTGATCGGGTCCGTCGCTTCATAGGGAAGGTAGGCAGATGAGAAAATAAGGGCCTTACCTTCCCCCCTCCCTAGGATCTTGATGGTTGTAAGATCCCTGGAACAGAAAGCATTCAAGGGCATGGCATTGATGCCGTTTCTGACATATATGCACGTCCTCATATCGTTATTTTCGGAACAGGAGTGAAATAATATGCCTCCCGTTCCGCCTAAGCCTCTTATTTCTCCTTTATATACATAAGGTTCTTGTATCAAGGCGATATCGAATTGCTCACTTTTTAACTGTTTTGCTAAAATTGCAGTAGCAGCCTTATTGTGTTGTAAATTAATTTGTACGCACCTTAGACCATCCATGTTGGGCCTCTTAATTTTTCTTGGGCATGCTGAGGTCAGCAGCCCTTTCCTGCGGCTCCTCTTGAGATGCAGGGGATGTGGGTCCGTCCAGATATAGCTCTGACAGAGCGCGCAGATCAGCCAGGGAAATCTGAGACGAGGTCACAGAAGATCCCCGACCCCACGCACCCCGTCAGCCCCACTGTCCGACCCCACATCCTCTACCTCCATCACCACCGCCGCCCCCACCTCAGCTTCGCCTGGGACCGCCTGGGCACCAACCGAGTGTATCTCGGCTACACCAGAACTAGCCTCGGTGTCACCGGGAGCCACTTTGGCATCACCGGGAGCTTCCTTGGCGTGCTCAGGGTTCACCTCAACACCATCGGCAGCAGCACCAGCTATCCCAGGGTTAGCTTTGGCTTTGCCGCGAGCAGTACTCTGATCGTCGCCACCCCCTCCAAGCGTCTTCTCCGCGTCATCCAGAAGCTTGAAGGAGCTGACGTCGATCCCAGAGTGTAGACAGTAGCCGGCTTCCTTAATGACTTCAGCCGACTCCCGGTCCATCAATATGATGCGCCGGGCGCTGGCTTCCGCCACTATGGTGTCAACCACTTTCCACTGCTCCGTATGCAGCCTCGGGTCCACTTGACATATAGCGATAGAGCTGAAAATGTTGAGCTTTATATCACTGAAAAAAAAACCTCTTCAATTTTGGCAAAAACATTGTTTTTTTTTTTCATTCACTCCAAGTTAAGTATTTTATTTGTACCACTACCAAGACTGCTACTAAATGAGATGAAATCAGGTTCCAAGACCAAGATCATTCCTGCAAGCAGCCATCTTGACGCTGCTGCTCGCTCGACGCGGCGACTTGACGCTACTTTTTTGAGTCGCAAGAAATTCAAAAACACATTAAAAATGGGGACACGTGACGTACAGTCGCTGCAAACGAGCGACTGCATGTGGCCGCACCTTGAAAAAATCCCCTAGACTACGTCACGAAAAGTTATCTCTGATGCAGTCCGGAATATACTACAACAAGACTACTACTGACTTGATTTGACAATTTATTAATTAATTAATTTATATTTTGACAAAAATGTTGCGTAGTCTGCAACCGTTGAAATATATATTTTTGCATTTCTTATTTGTACGTATTTTTGTATCTATAGGAATTTGAAAAAGATACAGTCAACATCATAAATAAGTCATCACTTTTGTACCTTGTCACTTTGACGTCATGTTTGAAAAGCCATGTATACGAATTTGTGTAACAACTGAATTACAGAAAATATCACTTATTTATGACGTTGACTGTACCTGGTGTTTCGTACTAAACGAATTTAGGTATGACGATTTTTTCGGCATACATTGGAAATAGTTGGTCAAAAAAATATTGGCTTTGAATAAAACTAAACATTTGTAAAAAAAACATTATTAATTTTATTAGCAAGTTATATGTATAGACAAAAACAAATAATGTAAAAATAAAACAATTATTCTCTTATTCTATACATTTTCTTTGTTCTGTGTCGATATTGTGGAAACCTCAGGTACGTCCTTGGGTATTTACAGGTATAATGTGTAACAAAAATACAATTACATAAAGACAATTGATATGTGTTTAAAACTATTGTTAAAATCCATGAATGCGAAAGTATAGTGCATTTACATATTTAATCAAAACAGCGTGTTACAGATCGAATAGTTTCTATTGTTACATTGCACTTGCACATTTTACATCATAAACAACTCATTACAAAAAAAGTTATTTTTGAGCAAACTTTTCAGTACCTAGCCAACAGGAATGTTAAATAAATACTAACAGTCTTCAGTCTTAAATACGATATATTATTATTGCCTCCGATGCAAATTATAGTAAAATAGTCACTTTTGCTTGGCACTAGTTGACTTAATTGTAAATAGAGGCCTCAAAGGGTTATGATTATTATTATTCCATTATTATCACATAGCTTACCCTATCGTCAGCGGAAGACCACGGGCAAATTTATTCAAGCCCCTAAACTAGTTTACAGTATATTTCACATCTCTTAAACTTAGTTTTTCTTTCTTAATTCTGGACATCATACCTGATCTTTACTTAAAATTAATTAAATAACCTCTGGTCTTTATCAGCTGCCAGCACGCTTTGTTTATAAAATAGTAATATTTAATGCATAATGAATGGTAATGAAATGACGAATTCATTGGAGTTACATTATGAGAGTGTTTAAAAACTGTCATTCTTCGGTAATGAGGGTTTTTTGACAGCTGAAATATCGCTAGATGGCGTCAGTGTCGTGAGGTTCGTTTGACGTTACAGCCTTGCTTGCGATTGGTGCATTTAATTATTTAACCAATCACAAACGTAACACAAACGCCAACTTGCTTATCACCAAGGAGCGCAATTTCTTATAGCAAAAATCAAACATCAAAGGGATTGAACATAAGTTTTATCGACTGTTCCAGTTATCGATGTTATCGAATCGACTCTTCGCTTGTTATCGCCTTTAACATTATTCAAGCGACTTTCATTTCCATATTAAAATAAAATAAATCGCGTCAACGTCACATATTATGACATTTATGTCGCTTGAGTTTTTCTCAGTCATTCCCGTGTTATTAAAATGGTTAATCCTAAAAGAAAAACGATTCACAAATGAATAAAAAAACATCCCTTACTTATTTACAGTGAAGATTCTTCAACGATATACTGCTCTAAATGTAAAGTTAATTTGAAGCAGCTCAAGCTCTTTATATTTTAATTGTAACTAACTTAAAAAGTGCTATTTTAAAAGTACCTACTATTTTCTGTTTTATTAAGAGCTGAAATATTTATCGATAGTCGATAAAACTACTTATGTTCAATTCCTTTGACGTTTTATTTTTGCTATGAAAAATTCCGCTCCTTGCTTATCACAGAAACCTTGATTATGTGTGCGGGAAGTGACGTTGGATAGAAATGGCTCACTGTCACGGAAACATTGTACAAGGTTACGTACGCACTATGCAGTTAGCCGCGTGGTTTGATTTTAGCGTGCCGTTTGAAGAGGGACGGCGGCGCACTAAAACCGTGCAGCTACCGCATAGTACGCACGTAGCCTTATCGAGTTCCCAATCTGCACTGGGCCCGCGAGAGAACCACGGCCCAAGCCCTCTCATTCTGAGAGGAGGCCTGTGCTCTGCAGCGGAACGTATACAGGATGGCTCAGTATAGGAAAGTTTCAAACTATACATACGAAGATCTGCTGTTAGGAACCTCATCGATTTAAATAACAAGAAAAATTGCATTCATACATTTAAAAAAAACTTGTACTCAACTCGGACGTTTTGAAAATAAAACTTACATTTTTAAAGAATATGAAAACAATGCATTTTATTCATTCTAGATATCGCGTTTCTTGGTAACATTTATTGCTTATGACCTACACTATCGATATCCAAATAGAAATAATGTAAGTTTTTTTCAAAACGACCTGGTTCGATTCCCGTACTGAGAACAAGTGTTTTTTTAATGTTTGAATGCAGTTTTTCCTGTTACTAAAATCAATGACATGGTTCCTAAGAACAGATCTTCGTATGTCATATAGTTTCAGACTTTCCCATACTGAACGATCTAAATAAGCCACCCTGTATACATAGGCTGGGAAGATGATGAACTTTATGAGTGAATGGCAGGGATTTTACGGAGCTCCGATTCCGTTTCCGTTAAGTCGGAACTTCCGTTTGATATTAAACATCCGTTTCGGTTCCGGTTCTTTTACTTTTGAAACGGAAGTTATACCGGATGTCAATGGTTAGCGCGGCAACTGGACATGAGCGGCGTACATCAAACACAGAGAGAGGGCTAATCATGTAACGTTTCTGACACTCGCGACCAGGTCTACTAAACCTGAGGGTCTATTCCGTAATGTTTCTGACACTCGCGATAGTCACGATCACAATCAAATGTCAGTTTTTACAAAAACGGACACGGGCGGGCGGGTGATTCTACCCGGGCGCGAGGCGGCAGCGCGCGCGTCAGAAGAGCGCGTTTGCCGGCAGCACGGACACAGCCGGGCGCGTCTCGCTGCTGTGCCACGCCACCACGGTGCCGTCTGCGTAGCACCCGAACAGCACCTCGCTGTCCGCGCTGTACGTCAGGCTGGAACACAAAACAATTGGAGTCAGGGTGTCACATTCCAAAAGCTTACAATAGCGATCTCGCTGCACTAGTTGTAGAGGTGACGCCACAGAATAAAAAAAACTGGCCAAGAGCGTGTCAGACACGCCCGAAATAGGGTTCCGTAGCCATTACGAAAAAATTAAGTAATATTTTTCTAAGGATTTCGTATTCTGTATGGAATATTCCAAGTTTAGGTATATTTTGTTCCTTAGGCTGCTATTTACTCTTAAACTACTAATAATTCTCAAGAAAACTTAATCCTGATCCTGGGACGGGGGAAGGACGCTCGATTTAAATGAAAATTTGCACTTTAAAGTTGAATATTTTGCGAATGAATCACTGAATCAAAAAGTCACCCCTAATGGTTTTAAAAGACCTATCCTACGATACCACACACTACAAGGTTGGATGAGAAAAAAAAATCACCCCCACTTTACGTCTATGGGAGGTAGTCTCAAAAAAATTTTTTTTTGAATTTTTTATTGTACCATTTTGTCGGCATAGTTTACATATATATTCGTGCAAAATTACAACTTTCTAGCATTGACAGTCCCTGAACAAAGCCGCGGACGGACAGACAGACAGACAGATAGACATGGCGAAACTATAAAAAGCTCAAAGTAAAAAAGCGTGTGCGAAAATGCAGTCGGCGCCCAGCGTTTTCATTCTGCTTTAGACACCTGTAACTGAATTAATTAATTAAAAACTTTTTTTTACAATTGTTCATCAGAAGCTCCGTTTCCACCAGAAATGTGTTTAAATGAAGCGTTTTCATTGGTTCATGAAAACTACATTCGTCGCTCATCTTTGGTAGAAACGCAGACTTATACGCTGTAAACTAAGTCAACCTTAAGCACCCGTCAGACCCTGGAGCACCTAGTTTCGGTTAGAATGTTCCGACAGTTTTCCATATGTCACGGGTATGACGCTACCACCATAAGGTTGGCCGTTACCTGACGACGGCGACCGGCTTGGCGGGCTTAGCGTGCGCGGGCGGCACGGTGGCCAGCGGGCACAGGTCCCAGGCGCTGTAGAGCCGCACGGCGCCGCTGGCAGCCCGCACTGCCCCACGTGGCCGTTACCTGACGACGGCGACCGGCTTGGCGGGCTTAGCGTGCGCGGGCGGCACGGTGACCAGCGGGCACAGGTCCCAGGCGCTGTACAGCCGCACGGCCCGCTGGCAGCCCGCACTGCCCCACGTGGCCGTTACCTGACGACGGCGACCGGCTTGGCGGGCTTAGCGTGCGCGGGCGGCACGGTGGCCAGCGGGCACAGGTCCCAGGCGCTGTAGAGCCGCACGGCGCCGCTGGCAGCCCGCACTGCCCCACGTGGCCGTTACCTGACGACGGCGACCGGCTTGGCGGGCTTAGCGTGCGCGGGCGGCACGGTGGCCAGCGGGCACAGGTCCCAGGCGCTGTAGAGCCGCACGGCGCCGCTGGCAGCCCGCACTGCCCACGTGGCCGTTACCTGACGACGGCGACCGGCTTGGCGGGCTTAGCGTGCGCGGGCGGCACGGTGACCAGCGGGCACAGGTCCCAGGCGCTGTACAGCCGCACGGCCCGCTGGCAGCCCGCACTGCCCCACGTGGCCGTTACCTGACGACGGCGACCGGCTTGGCGGGCTTAGCGTGCGCGGGCGGCACGGTGGCCAGCGGGCACAGGTCCCAGGCGCTGTACAGCCGCACGGCGCCGCTGGCAGCCCGCACTGCCCCACGTGGCCGTTACCTGACGACGGCGACCGGCTTGGCGGGCTTAGCGTGCGCGGGCGGCACGGTGGCCAGCGGGCACAGGTCCCAGGCGCTGTACAGCCGCACGGCGCCGCTGGCAGCCCGCACTGCCCCACGTGGCCGTTACCTGACGACGGCGACCGGCTTGGCGGGCTTAGCGTGCGCGGGCGGCACGGTGGCCAGCGGGCACAGGTCCCAGGCGCTGTACAGCCGCACGGCGCCGCTGGCAGCCCGCACTGCCCCACGTGGCCGTTACCTGACGACGGCGACCGGCTTGGCGGGCTTAGCGTGCGCGGGCGGCACGGTGGCCAGCGGGCACAGGTCCCAGGCGCTGTACAGCCGCACGGCGCCGCTGCGCAGTCCGCACGCCACCACGTTGACGCTCACGCCCTCCGGCGCGTTCGAGTAGCACACGCTCGTCACGCGCTCCGCCACCTTCACGCTGCCTGCGCACCAAATAACAAACGTAGACGTAAGCAAAAATAGTAGTTTATGCGATTAGCCAAATATGTGGCCAATCCATTTTTTAGCAACTTCCCGTCAAGTGAATATGTCGCTAAAGTCGAAACAGTGACAGACACGGTGTTATTATCTTTATTGTTTAATATCATGCAAACCATAGTCAATATTAGGGTGGTACACCACATATTTGATTGATGGTACTTACAACAATTAAAAAAAATGTGTTTTTTAAATTTGAACCTCATTACTTCATTTTCATTAGTAAGTTTCAGAGGACAAGCATGGGCCTGGGATTCGGACGAGGCGTGAGAGCCTGAACCTGGTAGACAAATACACCCCCAAATACTTGTCACCAAAGGGAGCAAAACAGTGTACTGAGACAGTTACGAGCGCAACATGGTTCCTCAAAACAACAGAGCAACACGAAATCCTCGATATGCTAACAGTCGAGGAAGAAATCGCTTCTTATGGTGATAAATACAAAGGAAGACTACAAAAGCATCCAAACCTACTTGCGGGGCAACTAACAATACCAGAACTTACTTGTCGTCTAAAAAAGAGACGAGATATCTTTGATCATGATGGTCAGATCAGAACATAAACTGACCACAAAAATATAAAGGGCTGTACTCCGCTGGGAGTATCTCCCTATTCATACGCCACTGACATGACATCTGCTTATAGCCCTTAGGGCTGATCGCATGATTTGATTTTATATAAAAAAAAAAGTAAGTTTCAGAGATTACCTCCAACAATCAACTACATAAAATTTACCCATTTATAATACGTTTTAGTGTAGATAATTTTGCTATATCCTATTTTAAAATTTATTATAGTTTCAGCTGACTGTCAAATTTTTTCATCATACTTGCTCGTAAACAGTATCTAAACATGCAGGCTACCTTGGTTGCAACCCCCCAAATAAAATCCTCGACCTTAATGTGCTTGTCATGAAACCCGTGGTTGGTAAATGAGTCATTGCCCGTACTAATTTTCTAGTCATGAAGCCCAAAGTCGGTAAATGAGTTTGTTACTGCATGGCGTTCAGCAGCGCGCGGAGCTGGCGCTGCCAAGAGCGCAGTTAACGGTATCGGCAATTTTTGTAAAAATATTAGTTTTTCTTTTACAAATATACAACTTTACTCGCAAATGTGATGAAAAACATTGTATGTCGCACGGGCGGCACTGGAATTACGAACATCGACTCATTAAAGCCCTCAGGCTTCGACTTCGGGCTTCTAATAGACTCTCGTTCGTAATTCCTTATTTACCGCCCTTAAGACACAATGTAGTATTACGGCACTCACCGACAAACCTCGCGTTGACCGTGTGCACCCGTACGAGCGACTTGTAGTTCTCGGCGTCTTTCTCATAGGAGTCGTCGTCGTCGGGCGAGGCGGTCGCGGGCGCGGTCTTGGTCGCGGTCGCGGGCGCGTCGGTCGCGGTCGCGGGCGCCGTCACGTCGTGCACGGACGCCACGTCGCAGAGCGTCTCGCTGATGGTCACGTGCGTCACCGGCAGCATGTCGCGGTTGGGCAGGGTGCGGATGTACGTCAATCTGTACAGCGGCGGATCATGTAGTATACTCGTACGAGAGTTGAACTGAATGATTACACACACAGCTACAACATGTCGTGTAATGACAGCAGGAATTTGACATTTACTCATTCATTTCATTCATTCCCCTTTTGTGCCATCAGTCCTTTTTGGAGCTGTGTGTGTAATCATTCACTTCAACTCTCGTGGTGTACTATCTATACTAGTATTTGAAAGAAAACAAAGAGGGTACATGACACGAAACTAAAAAGTACCTACAGAATTATTTGGGAGACGTAAGCAGGACCAATCCTACCGGACTCAATTAGTTAAGTCCACAATGTTTGAAACAAAAAGTATTACATAAATGTTTTACTAAGTGCATGGTCATTGTTCAATTAAAAGTGTGTAGGGTTTCAGTTAATTAATTAATTTTTTTTATTGATCTGTGGTGTAATGCCAAACTGCTGGGCAAGGCCTCTCCCTTTAATTTCCAATTCGCCATGTATGCACAATCTTCCATTAACTGGTCAATAAATCTCGAGTCGCAAGGGCTACAGCGTCCTGGTTGCGGGTATCCAAGCTTACTTGTTCAAGTCCCAGAGCACGATCTTGCCGTCGGCGCTGGCGGTGACGAGCAGGCCGGCGGGCACGCAGGCGTGCAGGCCGCTGATGGGCGCGCTGTGCGCGTGCAGGGCGCGCGCGCGCGGCGCAGCGGCCGCCCGCCCCCGCCCCCGCCCCCGCCCCCCGCGCCGCGCCGCCCCACCAGCGCCAGCACGCGGCCCGACGCGTGCCCCACCACCACCGGGCACGACCACGAGCTGCACGACGACGCCACCGCCGTTATCTGCGCCACCGAACACACAACGTTATTGACGCTTCGGACCAATTCAAAAACTGACAATGAGGGCTATCGTTTTTTGTCTCACTAGATGGCGCACTGTTGCGTGAGGTTTTTAAGTATGGCTTTCAAAGTCTGTTATTACGGGCGTGAAGACAAAGTTTAGATTAAAATCATTTTTAATACACCTTAAAACCGTACCATAAAAATATCGAGCATGCCACGGTATTGCATAGTCCCCGTTTTGTTCGGAAAAAAGGGAGGACAAAGGTTTCTGAAAGACAAAACTGTCTCAAAACACAGACATTCGTTGGCCCGGAACGCATATTTGCCATAATTAATTTCAGGTAATGCAATATATTCGCAAAATTATTCTAATTATAAATAAACCAGCGTAGCTCATCCAAAAACTATGACATTTGACATTTCGGAGACCTCACGCTACACTAGCGCCTCTAGCGGCGAATTCATACGCGATAGCCCTCATTGGTTTGATAATAAAGCTGCGCGTCCACTGCCTCGCAATCGGAGCGTACGCATCGTACGGAACGGACGGATTTGTCGCTTTGTATGGCTTTCTATGGTACTGCGTGCACTGGATCGGCATTTGCTGCGCTATTTGAATAAAAAGTATTTCATATTTTTTATCAAAAGTTAACTGTACTTAATATTCAATTTTTTATAGGGAACTATAGGTCTATTTATATAAAACGAATTCCTAGCTTTAGCTAAAATATAAAATTATTGTGTAAGGCTGTTTGTTTCTAAATAATAATAATAAAAAGTAACGCTTTCGAACTACGATTCAGTTTTCTCCATTCTAGTGTTTTGAACTAGGTATTAAAAAAAATCAAACGAGTCGGGTTAGTTTAGAGCTAGTTGTAGTGGTGTGAAGCTACCTGGTCGAGCGGCGGCACGCGCAGCACGGGCTCCAGCGGCCCGTCGCGGCGCCGCCTCAGCCGCAGCACGCCGTCCGAGTGCCCCCACGACAGCAGCGCCAGCCCCGTCGCGCCGCCGCCCGCGCTCGTCTCGCCTGCCAACACAAACAACCCTCTATACAAAAGCACCGCCTTGACCAACGGCGGTACGACGGCTAAATTTTCTTGGCATGGAGGCTCTTTAATAATTTGACATCTCATTAACATAAACATTTATCAATGAGCTGTCAATTTAATATTGTTCGATATTCATTAAAAATTACATCAAATCTGTTTGAAAAAAAAATTAACACTAGTCATGTTGTGAGAATTTGCAGAACAAAAGTAGCATGGGCCCGCACTAGTGTAATAAGTGTACTGACCGGGCGCGGGCAGCACGCACAGAGCGCAGTGCGCGGGCGCGGCGGCGGCGGCGGCGGGCGCGCGCTCGGGCAGCGCCACCACGCTGGCGGCGGGCAGCGCGCGGCGCAGCGCCACGCGCGGGGCGGGCTGCGCGGGGGACCCGCAGTAGCGGCCCCAGCGGGCGCCCGCCACGCCCGCCCACACGCTCGGCTGCAACACCACAATATTTTAGAAAACACTCGAAAAGGTGCAAATGTAATAAAGTGAAAGTACTGAGAGCATCTTATAAAAGCTGAACAAAGGCCTCCCCCTAGAACAGCACAAGTGAACGACAACTCGTCATTGTGCGCGCGCGCAGCACGGGGCACTGACCTGCGGGGCCTGCGCGGGCGCGAGGTCGGGCGCGCGGTGCGGGTGCGGCGCGCGCAGCAGCTGGCGCGGCGCCTGCCCGTACGTGCGCACCATGGCGGCCGCCGCCGTTCGTTCCACTTCGTCCTCCATGCGCTCCGGGTCGAACCCGTAGTACGTCTGCACATACCAACACCAAACTACTAATGAGGGCTATCGTTTTTTGTCTCACTAGATGGCGCACTGTTGCGTGAGGTTTTTAAGTATGGCTTTCAAAGTCTGTTATTACGGGCGTGAAAACAAAGTTTAGATTTAAATCATATTTAATACACCTTAAAACCGTACCATAAAAATATCGAGCATGCCACAGTGTTGCATAGTCCCCGTTTTGTTCGGAAAAAAGGGTGGACAAAGGTTTTGCGAAAGACAAAACTGTCTCAAAACACAGACATTCATTGCCCCGGAACGCATATTTGCCATAATTAATTTCAGATATTGCAAAATATTCACAAAATTATTCTAATTATAAATAAACCCGCGTAGCTCACCCAAAAACTATGAGATTTGACATTTCGGAGACCTCACGCTACACTAGCGCCTCTAGCGGCGAATTCATTTGCGATAGCCCTCATTAAGCAGGGGGGCCACTTTAAAACCGTCTCATTTTTTTTTAAATTCTACTCTTCTATATATTTTATAGAACGAATATAAAAATAGATCTCAAATACTGGGGCTATAAATCAAACCCGTCGCTGCGCGACAAGTTTCGAGAGTATAACGGAAGTTACATATCCCCTCAGCGATGGAAATCACATACACAATTAAAATAAATGACTGTGCATTAGAAATACAACTAATTGAAATTTTATAGAAGGTCCTAAGCTTCCATCTCTCCTCCTATTTTCTAAGACCTACAGATTGAAATCGATACGCTAAAATGCAATTCAAAATGTATCACACGTCATAAAAACCCACCGAGCCGAGTTAGCAAGAAGAATTTGCTTGGTCCACAAGCAATCTATAGCATTACCGATCAGAACGTTCTGGCCGATCGGCGTGTGTGATAATGAATATGGATTTTGTTTTGTTCTGAAAGAACTATGATTGGCTTTTTGGAGTCTTTTTGTATTTTTTATATTTCAATTCCAAATTTGTTACTTTTACGATGATGTAGGGGTTTTAGCACGCAGCACGGATTGCTGAGGACCTGGGTTCGATTCCCAGCGCTGGTCTCTTTTCTGGTTTTTCTGTGCATCCATGTCTCAGTTTGTATTTCCTAAAAGAACTGTTGGGTCTCCGGCCAGCCTTCCGCCGCTATTGAATAAGTATGTGGTAAATGTACTGACGCAGTGCGGGAAGACGTTGACGGCGTCGATGGCGGGCTGGCCGGTCTGCTTGTAGCCGAAGACCAGGTCGATCCAGTGCGGCAGGCGCTCCGTGACGAGCGGCGCCTCGAGCGCCTGCCGGTGCACCAGCGTGAACAGCCGCGCGTCCGCCGCCCACGGCGGCAGCTCCACGGCGTCCACCGCCGCGCCGCACTGCCGCACGCCCAGGTTCAGACCTGCGCACGACACATAAGCCTTACAACAGCTTCTTCCAAACCATAGATACAGCAACACAGAGGCGGCAGACTAGACGCCAACGGGCAGCGGAGCGGTGAGCATGTTCTTTGTTCATAGCGCGGCCAAGACGCGCCACACGGTGTTTACTTCGCTCATATGTAATGCTATGAACAGAGAAGACGCCTGCTCCCCTGTCTGCTGGTGTATAGTTCGCGGCCTAGATAGTAGGCTACAGAAAAAAACTTCACCAAATGCACAAATACGTAGGTTAACCCTGAGTAGTAGAGGGTCGTGTGATCTGAATTGCCACTATTTTAATAGAACGCTAAATATAGATAACTTAATCTTTATTTAACATTATATTAAAACTTTGTCAAAAATAGTTTAATATACTTTCCCTCCATGTGGCATAGTCTTTGGACGCCCTGTATACACAGATCGTAACCGTAAGAGCTTACGGAGTGGTTCTCTGTAAGTTTGTTGACTTTATGAAATTTTAAATTAACCTAAATATTATTCTAAATATTATTATTAAACTCACCCTCTGTGTTGTGGAACAGTTCAGGCAGATAGAACAGCTCGGGGATGAGCTCTTTGACGTCGGTGGGCGAGTCGTTGGTGATGAGCCGCCACGTGGTCGCCAGCGAGTGGAACGTGCGGTCCGGCATGTCGAAGTTGTTGTCTGCGACACAAACACTTACTGAAGCTGGCTCCACACGGTGCAGTACCACTAACATGAGTTTACAGTGACCGTACTCGATAGCGACGGCGTTAATTATTTGTAGAGGCGCTGTACAATTCTCCATACAAATAATTTACGCCGTCGCTATCGACCACGGTCACTGTAAACTCATGGTAGTGGTACAGACTTGCGCTGCGCAGACTGTTGCACGGACAAAAGTATGTGCGATTCACATCGTCCACACGATACAGACATGTTGTTCAGTAGTTGTTCTTTTAAACCTCGTGGTGTGCGGAAGTTTGCAATGGCAGATAAAATTTAATCGTTCATTTTTATAAAAACAAAGCAAACTGTGAATTAATTAACCAAAGTTGTCGTAAGTTGACCCAAACAAGTCTGAACATGCGTCCATACAGTGCAGTAGTCGGCGCAAACACGCATGTCTGCGCAGACTTTTTGATGCCAGATACAAAAATGCACAGATGTCGTTACAGACTTGAGACTTCACGTCTAGACGTCCCATTTGCACCGACTTAAGTCTGGAGAGACACGCTGCGCAGACTAAAGTCTGTGCCGTGTGGACCCACCTTAAAACACCTTCTTGGAGTAACAACCACTATTTTAAACATGGATTAGAAAAAACAATACGAAATGTCTAAAGTCCCGGTTTGTAGGTAACCAGTATTGCTGGAAATGCATGTGGCATTTGTACACACTTTGAAATATTTAAAACGTGGATTACAAAAATAAGAGGAAATATCAAAAGTGTCTGTACCTACCGGAACCAGTGGCGTCAGAAATGCTCACATGCATTCATACACATTTTGGAGTCTTGGCGATTATTGGTCGTAGTCTCTATTCCAAAAACTAATAACTTCTGTGCCGGCAGAATAACTAGAACTTTACGAGAACGCTGATTCTGATTCATGGAGATTCTATGCATATTGTAACAGGTACTTAAATGAAAATTGCATACAACATGCCGCCGGCGCCAACTAGCGTGGGATACAATCCATAAGTGTAAATCAAATAAGAGCGGTTTCGTTACTGTCAAATTTTGGACGTGAAATGAATAGAATACAATAGAATTAATTTATTTGGTGGTTAAACTTCGCAACATTTCCAAGTCAAATTTATTTTTAACCCCCGACGCAAAAAGAGCGGTGTGTGTGTGTGTGTGTGTGTGTGTGTGTGTGTGTGTGTGTGTGTGTGTGTGTGTGTGGGGTGTGTGTGTGTGTGTGTGTGTGTGTGTGGTGTGTCTGTCTGTGTGTTTGTCTGCGGCACCGTAGCTCTTAAACGGGTGGACCGATTTTAATGCGATTTTTTTTTCATTTGAAAGCAGATTTTCTAGCGATGGTTCTTAGACATGTTGTATCAAAATCGTTTCAGCCGTTTTTGAGATATTGAACTTTAAAGTGACAAAGCCGGGGGTTTTCCAACTTTTAGTTATTGTTATGGTCGTCATCCATTTGGTATTGATCAAAGTTGATATGGTTGGAGGCATTGGTAGTGGTAGTGGTACCTTGGTACTGCAGCAGCAGCTGCGTGAAGGGCGGCAGCCGCACCAGGTAGTGCAGCACGCAGCCGGGGTTCGAGTACAGCGACGCGTAGTGGTGCGGCGAGCGCGACGCCAGCGCGCCGCAGCCCTCGCGCCGCGCCGCCTTCAGGTCCTGCCACGAACAACTTACGTTTCAGAATGAGTGCCTTCTTTGGGGACCAGTAATTCTCGACCCTATACTGCTCAGCCATCACTGTACGACCTGATAATACGAACTCATTTTGGATTAGAATTATCAAGTCGTACAATATTAGGTCGTGTGTATTAGGATGTCCAAATTTTTGCTCGGCCTGTTAATGCTCGATCTATTATTGTAAGTAGTTATAATCGGAATCCAATCGAATCGAATGACCATAGATTTGTGTTAGGTTGTGTTAGGACCAAATTAAGTTATTTTCTACTAAATTTATTAATATTCGGTGTACACGAAAAACATGATCAATCGTGCGAATCGATTGCTTGCTGTCAAAAGTGTGCTCCGATTATTAGATCGTACAGGGTGATTAAGATCGACCCGTGTTCCAAGTGACATGTGATTGAATTATCAGGTCGTACAAAATCGGTCGAGCATTGTCCAGTAACTACACCCCCTTCTTTATCGTATTGTTTGTAGCGGTCGACGACGAATGCTGGATAGCGTTTAGTTAGGGTTGCATAAAATGCAAGACGATTGCTTCCAAGTTGCGGCTGTCGGTTGCGACCGCAGCGCGACTGCTCAGATGCTGTACTCATCGAGCGGACTGCGAGGAGTGCGCGGGTGGAACTGTGGCACATGTGAGCCGCGGAGAGCACAAAGCGGACCATTACTAACGGTCGTGTAGGACAGGTCGGGCTACTCTTCCTTGCCGACTGCAAGGTAAACTCAACCATGTACGGCAAACTATCAGTATTAATTGCTTGAAAATCCTTGCATGGAGAATATTATTGACACAATTTTAATTCAATTATCGATTGCTGTTATTTTTGGTTTTTCACTGACCCGATACTCTAAAATTGTAAAGCTTACATTATAAGTGTTGATGTAATGCTGTTCCCTGCTCTTGTTCTGTATGGCCATGGGTTTGCCGAGGTCCCGGAACGTGGCGGGGTCAGTCAGGTCCAATATGCGCGAGCTGTAGTCCGCGATCACAAACGGCAATACCTGTGGTAACGATGCACATCAAGTTATTGGCATATACTTCATGTACAATTCCACATCAAGCCCTAATCTGCTTAAGGGCTGAACTGAACTGGTAGAGTTCAAGTGGTTCTTCACAAGCCTGGGATAATGGTGAATGAGATGTAGGATCCAAGTCACAAGGTAAGTAGCTAGCTAAAGCACAGCACGTTGCCCTGACTATATCGCTAGTCCGGCAATGATTTTGTGAATAAACAATTGAAAAGTGTCAAATATTTGGTCAATTCAAATCCGGTTGTTAAGAACCACACGCTTGCAAATGTACTCTCAAATTCGTCACAAGTGAGTGAAACTTAAATTAATAAATTGAATGACTTTAAGTATTTGAAAAAAATACCATGCAATCACTTTTTCGAAGCTGGAAAGAGCCGATGGAAAAACGGTCGCCAAATTCTTCTCACTAAAAGAGCAAATGTTAGGTGAAACATACCGGATATTGCATGAGATCATTGTAGGTGCGGCCGGCGAGCCCGTTCAGCTTCATGAGGTACTCCCAGTTGGTGATGGCGCCCGCTCGCCACAGCGCCGTCGCCTCCGACAGCGTCTCTGGCTCCATTCTGAAGGGAGAAATTAACTTATTCTTTGATTTTTAGTGCTTCAATGACATGTTCGTATCATGTGTGATCTATGTAGATGAAACTATAGCTTCATCCACTTAAATTATTAGATCGCAAACGACACGTGACGGCACTTGATTTTCCTTAAAAGAACCTAGGTATATGTGGAATAGAAAACTCGTTATTGGCCGGCCGCCGGGCACAGCGCGCTGGCAGCGGGCAGCGGGCAGCTGGCACAGCACGCAGCACGCAGCACACTCACCGCGCGGGCAGGTGGCGCGCGGCGTGCGCGAGGAAGGCGGCGCGCTCGGCCTGCCCCGCGAAGGCCAGCAGGTGCGCGCGGCCGGCCGCCACGAACAGCTCGGCGGCGCGCTCCTGGAGGCACCAGCGCCGCGTGGCCACGTGCTGCACGTCCTCCAGCGCCCACGACAGCGCCTCGCTCTCCGCGCCGCCCGACCCCACCGAGTCCGGCACGAAGTGGATGCATCTGAAACATATTACGACGCTTGGAGCCTGTTCGTCTACTCCCTCAATTTTCTACGTGAGCTGTTGCTTCTTTTAGATCCTTTGAACCGGATGTTAGAGTTCGTCCTCCGGCTGGCAGCTTGTTGGTGTACCTGTCAGTCAGCAGCAGCTCGCCGGGCTGCTCCTGCGCGGCGCTGACGAGCGTGACGCGCGCCATGTGCGCCACGGTCTCGTGCAGCTGCAGGCGCGCCACCAGCCCGCCGCGCAGCCCTCCGCCGCCGCCCGTCACGCCACGCAGCGCCGTCGTGCTGCGTGTCGCTGCCGCTGCCAGCTCTGGTCACGATCAAAAACATTAATTACTGTGACGATCAAATAGCTTAGGGGTGGCGAAGTGTACCGAGTGTCACATACAAACTTGTGTGAAGTTCCCGGTCAACTGACGACGTGTCACGTACCGGTCTTGTACTGGTGGCTGGGCTGCAGGAAGCGCGGGCGCAGCGCGAGGTGCGCGCGACGCAGGCGCACGCGCACGCGGCCGGGCGCCTCCGCGTCGTCCAGCTCCCACGACACCGGGTACGACTCCGGCTCGTGCCACAGCGCTGCACACAAACAACATCATATAACAGTGAAAGTACCTAAGTTTTTCAAAAAACAGTGTGACGTAAACCTACACAATCTCCTCATTTTGGCGGATTTCGGGAAGTCGGAGTTAAACGAATTAAACAGTTTTTTTATACTATTTTCAAACATTATGATATTTAAAAGTATGCTTGTTTGAGCAACATGCACTAAGTCGTTCGTACCTTGTTCGTGTGTGAGGTGTTCCGCGATGCGCTGCCAGCGGCGCGCGGCGGCGGCGGCGGCGGAGTGCGCGCGCCGCAGCACGTCCATGAAGGCCTTGCGCTCGGCGTTCTGCGCGTCCACCACCAGCCGCGTCGCCGCCATCGCCGACTCCGTCAGCCGCGCCGCCAGGCTCTCCTTGCTGAATATCACCCTGCGAGCATGATCGTGATCATGATGATGCGAATCTTTTGCTGATCATTGTAATTTTTTAAAGATACACAGTATGATTTCTTACCAGACAGAGAACTAGTTTTGTAAACTTCCTTGTGGCGCATTCGTGATGATAATCTTTCCATAAGCGTTGTATTTAGTACGTTGGGGTCGTTGGGCTATGTGAGGCTAAGGCAAAACTTACGTCTATCTTAAAACGAAAGATTCTTAACGTTCTCTTTCGTGTGTTTCGGCCACGGCCAGGGCCGCCTGCCGCCCTCCCCGCGGGCACTGACCTGCCGATGTGCGCGCGCTGGCGGGCGCCTTGCTGCGGGCGCGGCCAGCGCTCCTCGTCGGCGCGCAGCAGCGCGGCGCCCTCGTCCTGCAGCGCGGCGCCCAGGCGCTCGTGCAGCCCGTCCTGCAGCGCCACGGCCCAGTCGCGCGCCCAGTCCGACACGCTCAGCTCCAGGGCCGCCTGGCCGCCCTCCGCCAGCGCGTGCTGGTGCCGCAGCATCAGCAGCAGGTACACGGCCAGCTGCAACAGCGCGCCCTCTCATCACGACCCGTCCGTACATGACGTCACACGGTGTGGCTGCGGCTGCGGGTGGGGTGTTACCTGTCGCTGCGGCGGCGGTGGCGCGAGCTGCGCGGCGGCGTGCGGCGCGGCGTGCAGCGCGCGCAGCAAGGCGGGCTGCAGACGGCGCACGCCGGCCGCCGGCGCGCCCGCCCACCAGACTAGCTCGCGCAGGGCGCGCAACCAGCCGTCGCCCGGCCCCGCGCCCGCCCACCACGCACGCCGCGACCCCGCGCCCTCGCTCACCGCTAAAACATACGATACCTCACTATTATGATCCGGTTCGAAGGACCAAACATGATCATTATTACAGTCGTAGCATTAACGATATTCCTACTTGACCATTACATTAGGGCCTTCAAGTTAAGTATACATTGTTTTTCTTGATGACACGTTATATTATTACAAACTCAGAAAAATATTATACCTTGACAAGTACGTATGTGACACTCAGTAGAACCATGTTGCAGTCAGCATTTGTCGCACTTATCAAAAAAAAATCAGCAGCAGCAAAAGGGGAGCCCTTGTTACAGAGTTTAACCGAATGTCAAATACGAACTTGTCATGGTATAATAGTAGATTATTGTCGTGGCCTGGAAGTAGGCAATTGCTGACTGAGTATGAGTATTAAACTTTAGTTTAACTAATACGAAGCCAGCAATTGCTATTCCAGCCGAGACTAATATAAAGCTTTTCTCAAAATATATTATAAGTAACATTTAATTTTATTCTAATATTTTTCTTATGCTTTCCCGCCTTTTTTTCACTAAAAATAAACTGCAGGTGTATTTTTCCACCGAAAACACCACAAGCTGTTTCAGACTCAATTGAAAAAGTCCAGAGTTCCAACAAAATATCTGATACCGGCCATTAGACTTGGCTGTATACGACTTGTGTCCATGGCCTTTTTAATTTTTTTTAAAAATTGTGACTGATTGCAGGCGCGCTAATTCATTATTGTCGAGCTAGCGCGCCTGCAATCTTTACAACTTTTAAATTTTTCGCTGACCATAAACTATGCACTTCACCTTCCGATATGTAAAGAATAATGTCAACTTTTACGGTCATTTTTGAGAAAATCTATGAATAATTCAAATGAGCATCAAAGTCGTTAAATGAACGGCCTTGAAGGCAGCTTGAGTCCTCACCGGCGATGAGCGTGGCGAGCAGCCGATCGACGAGCTCGGCCTCGCCGTGCACGGGCAGCGCGGGCGAGCGCGCCTGCAGGAAGGCCACGGCCCGCGTCACCGCGCCCAGGTGCCGCGCCGCCAGCTCCGCCGCCGAGACGCCCTCCGAGCCGAGCACCGCCGACGATAGCACTGCAGAGTTATACGCCCGGTTAACATTTCGTAGTTCGATAAACATGCAATTTAAAGTGGCAAAAGCGGGCCACGTCGCTCGAAGAATCGATAACCGTTAGGGGAGAACAGTTCTCGAGTGACCATCACAAACCAGAAGATGCTGCGTTGGAAGGTTGCTACTAGGTGGACCTCGTGGCTGCGTATCTTCTTCGAACGGCTACATAGCTTAGCATTAGTGGAAACGGTCACATAGTTTCGTTGCGTACCTTTCACACCCTTGCACACACATATCTGGTGTAAAGGCACTCTAAAAAACTTTTACTTTTCTCGTTCATCTCGAACTTAACAGGAACTTGAAATTGACAAGGGATGGCGTTACAGGTAACGCTGGCCGCGTGCGCCAGCCGGTACCTGTGCTGAAGTAGCTGGCGGCGCGCGGGCCGGCGTGCGCGGCGTGCTGCAGCCGCTCCAGCTGCGCCACGACCAGCGCCGCCCGCGCTAGCCCTCGCCGCGTGCGCCAGCCGGTACCTGTGCTGAAGTAGCTGGCGGCGCGCGGGCCGGCGTGCGCGGCGTGCTGCAGCCGCTCCAGCTGCGCCACGAACAGCGCCGCCTGCGCCGCGCGCGCCGCCCGCACACAGCCCTCGTTCGCCGCCGTCAGCTCCACGTACGTCAGCATGTGATGCATATCCGAGATTATCTGTACCACGAAAAGAAATAAGTAGGGTTCGAAGGACCAATAATTGAAAATATGGTGCGGCAGGTCAAGTAAAGTCACCGTCAGATATTTCGGAGCGGCCAAGGTGATCAAAAATATCGAAACATGAACTCTAATGCCTTAATAATATAGTGCATGTTCCGATATTATTGACCACCTTGGCCTCTCCGAAATATCTGATGGCAACTGTACTAATCATGTTAGTGTGCAATATTGGTCCGAAAAGATAAAGCTTTGTTTTGTAATAAAGCTACTAAAACGGCGCACGTCAGCACAACTTGATATACTGTGCACACACTGACCACACAGTGCATTTTCACCTGCATCTGATGGTGCGACTGGAGCGCCTTGTCAGCAATCTTGGCCAGGATGTGCCCCATGTCATCCAAGAGCAGCGCGCGCCCGTCGAACTCGCCGCGCGCGCCCAGCTCGCGGATGCAGCGCACCGCCACCTCCGGGACTGACATCTCTGACACCAATTTTAGGGAGCCCTACAGACAGAAAAATGTTTTGGAACACACTCGAAAATCAGTAGAAGAGATCATTCAGAAAGTATCTACCACAAAGACGTGCAATTCTTTGGGTACGTTCCACTTAAAGCTCGCAACGATTAATACCCTGTATAGAACGATCGCCCGACTTCATAGATGAATTCACTGTTTCTCTCTATTTCTCTCTATTTCTCTCACACAATATTGGTGGGTCAGAGTGGGCTTTAACAAAAACGTGGTGGAAACTCGAATGAGATGACAAATTAGAGACATGTCATCAGAACTTTTGAGTCATCTCACCTCACCATATCTCACCATAAATTTACAGATATTCAAGTTGATTTAAATTTTGCAATGTTGCCATATTGAGACGCTCACGATATGTGTTCCACCTATAACTATCGCCCACTCGTAGAGCCTTTTAATGTTAGAGGAACGGAAACTTCCGCGGTCGTGGGCGAGGGCTTTATCTTTTGTTTTTGTTAGCAACACGTTACCTTGTCGACGATACGGCGCACGAGCAACGACACGTTGTGCGCGAGCGCCGGCTCGTGCAGGCAGGTCGGCAGCGTGGCCAGCAGCGGCGCGCTGCAGTGTAACATTTCGGGAGACACGTCCAGCCAGATGTCGTCCTGGGAACAACACAGCGACGTCGAATCTTACAATGGATAATCAAATAAACTGATCCATATACCTACCACGGTGATAATCAATACCTTGTAATACCTACCTACCTACCTTGTAAAAATCAATTTTCACTATGAAGTATGGGATGTCAACATGATATTAGAAGCACAAAGGTTCCACTCTGGTAGATGATTCAGTTTCGACTGTACTTTGAGACTATGAATGGAATTGTAAGTATGTAGCGTAGTTGGCGCACATATATTTTTTAACTTTTTTTGTTCCCAAAAGTACAAAGGAAATTGGTCTCTTCATATTTAAATTAGAATTTTCGTGTTAGTATTTTGAAAATATTGCGTATCGGTTTAAATTTTTGTTAGTTTTTCATATGTTATTATACTGATTTGAGACCATTTCGCGACCGATACGTGTTTTTATTTTACATTTACTCGATGTTCTTTTAATGTCACGAATAAATGTATTATTTATTTTCCTCCAATGCACTAAGAGGCTGAGGAGGTATTATTTTAGATCTGTGCTACTTACTTCGAGCTGGTCTTCGAGCGGCACGTCGCACTTGGTGATGAGAGAAGCACACGCCGCCGCCAGCTCCCACGAGCCGGGGTACAGAGCTATCTGTTGACAGACCATACTAGTCGCACATACGAACTGTGTCTACGTAGTTATACCGATATTTTAACGACTTTGAAAACCTCATTGCCAACATGTACCTATCGAGGTATATCGAAGTTGACTAAGTCTTCAAAAATTGATGCTGCATTTAGAGCTTGGAATTAAATTTATTGCACTTATTTATTTATGTACGTATCAGCAGGGAGAATAGATGGCCGTTGGGGCCGAAAGGTTCTCAAATGGCGACCGCAGATCGGCAAGCGTGGGTGCAGGCCACTTCCAACCGAAGCAACTGGAGATCTATGTCTAAAAGTGGACGTCCTAGGTCTGATATGATGATTTATTTATGTATTTCTTTCATATGTATGTATGTATTTATGTGGAAGCGGAAGAGGGCGAGAGCAGGGTTTGCATAAACACGTAGTGTCTTCCAAACAGCTGTCTAGCGCATGCTATTGGTGAGGCGCAGTTGTCTATGTGTTCACCACCAGGTCCGTACTGTACCTGGTTGGCGAGGTGGCGGTAGAGATGGCGCTGCGGCGTGGTGCGCGCGGGCGGCGCCAGCTCGGGCACACGGCGGCGCTGCAGCGCGGCCACGGCACGCACTGCCGCCGCGCGCACGCCCGCGTCGCGCTGGTTGGCTAGCACCACCAGACACTCCGGTTGGATTGCACCTTGCATCGCCTGAAACATTTACACCTTCAAATCCTGGTCACGGCACCAACTTAATATATCTTAAAATCCTGGTCACGGCACCAACTTGTATAACATGGGTTGATTTGATCTTTTACATATATCTTTAAGCGATATTTTATCGACATCAAGAAATTGTTTAGATATTTTTGTTAAGGATAGCTTTTTGGAAATAGACAATTTAATTGTTATTTGTTGTTTTTCTTTTTTTATTTATGTTTTATCTTATCAGTTTGAAATAAGAACACTAAATATAAATTTCCAGTATGAACATTTTAATACAAGCTTTTTTGCTGACTGTACTGATTAATTTGTTGTGATTCATACTTGCTGCAGATCATGTTCTGAGAGAAGTAAAATGGCATCTCGGAGGAGTAGCAGCAGGCCTTCGCACGCCGTCCACCCGGGGGCTGCGCCTGCGCGCACACGCTTCTAGACAAAAATATCATAATTACCTTACAGATCAAAACAAACTGTTGTAAATATCCTATTGGCCTGACATTACACTAGACACGAGAGGTATAGAAGTCAAGAGGAGATGCGTTTGCCCAGCGTGCTCAAAGTGTTATACTTGGTATAGTGTTATATCACACTTTAATTTAAAAAAAAAAAATTCTAATGTTGTACAACGTCACCTTCACCTCTTGATAGATCCCACTGGAGTACATCTCGACAGTGGTGTGCGCGACGTCATCGGTGTCGACGACGATGTACCCATTCAGCTCATCCTCGTCGCCAGCAACTCCATCCGCCGCCACCTCCCCCGCCGCCTCGCTGCTTCCGCTCTCGCCCGCTATCCCACTCGTTTCTAACCAAACACATAGTGGCTCATAAATTTATATCCAGCTAGTGGCAATGTCAAAACGTGTTTTAAATAAACTCACCAATTGTCTGATCGGAGTTTTCTGAAGTCGAAGAAACGTTGTGTTTCCTATTTAAAAAAAAGAATACGAGTGAGTCGCATGCAAAAAAAATACTTTGATGTAAAAATAACCGTTTCACTTGTAAACTTTTGTTCGATATCTAAAAAGAACAACACTTATTGCGGTAAGTGCGGCTCGCATGGCCTAGGGTTAAAAAGTTAAATTTTTATATAGTAAAATATGTAGCTTCAGTAGTCTCTCGCCCGCCACTGCAAATTGACATGTATCCATTAGTAATAAACGCAGATATGTTGCAAGATTATTTAACATTCGAAACTACCTCGAAGAACCTAGTTAAGAGTTTCTAAAAACAGTTTCATAGATTAGGACACCGACTAAGTTAAACTAGACTAGAATTTTTACAGGACTGTTGGTCATATATCCCATTTAAATCAAGTAAAAGCTGATCACTCGCAGCAATACTTGACTCCCTCCGGTGTCTAAAGCTAACCTGCCCTCCTTGATCTGCATATTGATGATGCCCTTCATGAGTTTGGTGTGTCCGGCGTCGGGCTCGAGCGGGGGCGCGGGCGCGGACGCGGGCTCGGGCTCGGGTTCGGGATCGGGCCGCCGACGGAGCGCCGCGCTGAACTCGTTGCCGTCCTGGGGCTCCGCGCACAGCAGGAAGTAGAAGTTGGCGCGGGAGTGCGTCACGAATGTGTCGCTGGCCTGGATAATATGAAGATTTAGTTGTTCTGACAAAATTACACTTGTTTTTTAAACTTATTTTTAAGGGCAACGGTGTATCTCACTGGTTCAGTTACAGCAGATTCACTCTAGAGATGGGACATGGGACATGGGGGATACAGACGATGGGAGCGAATGTCGCGGTACTTTTATACTCATAGGTGTAGTCAAGTCACCAGCACCAATATCTGCCATAACAAAGCGTGCATAAATATCTTATATTATTTCTAGGGCCGGTAGTACATGCGAGATATTTCGCACGCTTCATTGTGGCAGGTATTAATGCAGGTGACTGTACGTAGCACGGTTCAGCGTACCTGGTGCATGAGCAGCAGCAAGTCGCAGAGCAGCGCAAGATGGCAGGGCGGCGGCGGCGCGCCCAGCAGCCCGCGCACCACGCGCACCAGGCACGCGCCCGCGCAGTCGCCCGCGCCCGCGCCCGCGCCGCCGCCGCTCGCGCCCTCTTCGGAATTCAGGAACCTCTCCTATTAAGATAGGATCATCTCGTCAGCATGAAATGACGGCCATTTAAAAATAGGATTGGCAACACATTTCACAGATAAATTTTTTTCGACCATAAATATGTAACACGGGACACAACAAAATGAAACGAAAATGAATAAAAAGAGACAGCGTGGATTTTATTTTCAAAAAGATTGTTTTTTTCATCAAAAATGATCTAAACTACTTGGAAATAGCAACAACCTTTATTTTCTCAGTTTTACACATAATATTGAACCTGAAGGTGATAAAGAAATAAGGTTAAATAAAATAAGGGTCTCTCCAAACCTATCGACGCGGAATCGGCTTTAGCCGATCAAAATAAGCTATTTTTTTACGCAATAAGAGCGAAAAAGACGTCAAATGACTCGTCCGACGCGTAACGACGTTTAGCGACGGGAACACGTCTTTTTCGCTTTTATTGCTTGGACATGAAGATATTTTTGGTTGGCTAAGCCGATTTTGCGTTTACAGATATGAGGAGGCTCTTAGGTTTAGTTTTGAGTCTCACCTTGCAAGCCGCCAGCAGCAGCCTGAGAAAGTCATGTCGGTGCAGCTGCTGCTGGTTGAAGGCGCGCCAGCGGCGGCCGGGCGCGTCCTCCAGCAGCGCCTGCAGGCAGCTCAGCGTCAGCGCCCACAGCGAGCCGCGTGCCGCCGCCCGCCCGCCCCCCGCCAGCTCCACCTCCCACTCTAGCTCCTACAAAAAGCATCATCGCCCAAAATTCCCAATCAAGTTCAGCATTTTCTTGAATCGTCATTTATGTTGCGACACAAAAAATCATCGAGATTGCGAAAGGACACGCGTTATTTTCGTTGTTCGGCTGTGCGTCCAATTACATTTGCAATCCTGGTCACGGCACCCAATTGAAAGAATTATTCTGGTTGAATATTAAACAATTTAAATTTGTCTACAAATCACAAAACCAACTGAACTTATTAAGCTGTTATCATTTACGGCTCTTAATACTTTAATTGCATTAAAATTGCATACTTTAACTGCCTTGGAATTGGCATATCAGCAGGATAAAAAGCATACCTCGTCAGTGTCGAGATACCGGCTGGCCTGCACAAGCAACACCAGCAGCGCGGGCTCGCGCACGACGGCGTCGGCGCCACCCACCACCAGCCCGCCTGGGCCCGCTACCAGCACCGGCTGCGTGCACGCCTCGTCGAAGATCACCTGCCATTATCATGATAGATTATTTAGCGCTCGCTTTAGAAGCGATTTTTGACTTCATGATGAACGCGATTCCATTCCATGCTACACTCTGGTGAACAGAATTTTCCATCGGGTGCCATGCAAGACACGAGACGAGGTAGTTGAATTATTTCGTCATTATAGTTCAATTAATTGGTCAGTCAGTATATCTGCATTCAAATTTAATTGCATTACACGTTTTCACGTTGTATTGTTTTTCGTTGCGCTAGACCAGCAGACTCTTGAATTCACAATTAGCCTCGTAGCACACCAGCAAAGTGCACTAAACCGCAGCTTACTTGCAGCATGCGGGCGGACAGCTTGCAGCGCGGCGCGGCGAACACCGCCAGCAGCAGGTCGAGCCCGGCGGGCGCGTGCAGCGCGCTGCGCAGCCGGTTGTCGGCGCCGCACACGCGCAGCACGATGCCCAGTGCCATGGCTTGCTCCTCGTCGCTTGCTTCCATTTCCACCACCTTCAAATACGATGGTCAAGAAAAATTACTACCTTAGCTTAGAGTTCATTTACAACCGAATTATATATAATGCCTTATTCACTAAAGGCTGTGTCACCTAACCATAGGACCGAATTGGAATTAGGAATTGTCTCATTTTTAAAACGAAACAGGTTGTCACAATAACTGACTTTAATGTCAGAATAATGAAGTCAATAAGACTGGCGGAAGACGCGAGAAGTAGCAGTTACGAAAGAGGCACTTTAAAATGAGACGGTGGGCAACTATTTCCCTTACCCTCGCGAACATGTAGAGGAGCACGTGCGGCCCGCCCAGCATGAAGAGCGCGGGCGCGAGCCCGTTGTGGCTGGAGGCCTGCGGGCGGCCCGCCCACGAGCACACCAGCGGCTCCGGCACGCACCAGCCCGCCGCGCTCGCCTTCGGCAGCGGACTGCGCCCCGCGAACACTGCAAACATCCTGCATCATCATCTGCACCTCTCCAAACTAATATTACAACTACTAACAAACAGGACACAGTAAAAAATATCAGAAGATCCGTTACATCACCTGAAACTTTATGACCGTGTGGCGAACTCATATTGTTACAATAATAAAAATCAATCAATTAAAAAAAAGCTAGATCGATACTATTCCGCCATTGTCGAGGTTGAAAAAAAGACCCTATCAATTGGAAGTTAAATCAAATAAATCAGAATTATCATGCTATGGAAACGAGACGTCACCCATTGTCTACCGCTCTGACGGGTGGGTCGGTCGCACCGCGCCCCACGAACTGTTCCGAGGCAGAACGCTGTACGCACGCATTAACTAGTTCGCTCTCGCCATCCTTTTTATCCACATTGTACACAGTCCGGAATAACCGCTTCGGTCGGGCGTACCTGTGGGCAGCGAGGCGGACTGGTGGTACAGGTTGACGATGTGCGGCGCGTGCGCACTGAACGACAGCAGCAGGTTCTCGCTCAGCTCGCGCAGCGCCGCGCCCGACATGTCGTACACCTGCCGGCACACACTGTTCATCAACTGAACGCAGAATCATCATTCGAAACACGTTAACTGCTGGACATAGGCCTCCCCCAAAGAACGCCACAATATGCCACTCGCATCTATTGGGCTCCTGATATACAGCAGGATGCTAGTCCACTTATTTGCGGGTCTATCCACGCTGTCTACTCAAGAACACATGCATTGGCCCGAACGGCCATCAGTTCTTTGAGCGAATTGTCCCGTTCGGCGCCCAGTGGCATGGTTTAAGGACTCCGCACATTATAACAACTAAAAAGCCATTTGGCTCAAAGCTAAATTATGGTTTAAGTCGTATTTCCTACAGTACAATTTTAAATAAAACCGAAAGTTTGAGCCGCGAATGAGTTGGTGCCGCAGTGGTGAGGAATTGATTAGTGTGCGAAGACCTATATTCTTCAGGTTATGTGACAAAGATAGGAAACTAACCTGGTCCCAATCGATGTTGGAGTCGAGCACGTTTGGCGTCAGGAGTCTGGAGTAATTCGGGAGTTCGTTGTCCACCTGTGACCGGAATATTTTGGGATAAGTTGATGCCTTATTTTATAAAGAAGACAAAGCATAGATATATGATGCAAGATGTTTTAATACGGATCTCGTAGTTAAATCGAACACTGCCGTAAATATCTAAATAGGCAGAAAAATTGCAATAAAAAAATCTATAGAGGAGTTCCGTATGCGTATTTTAAGCAGCGGTGTGGAGAGCATGCAATAAAATCGTGACGCTTAACGTCACTACGATTCCGTGCAGTCTCCGTATTTTGAGCAGCAGTGTAGTCAATTCTTTAATTTGCTGTTTCTTTATTTATTTACCTTCGTTTCCACCTACGTTAACTTCAGCTTTAACAGAGGTCAAACGCTGTCCTTTTGTATCCAGCTCTACCTCCGTCACAGTTACCTCCTGTTATTATTCTAAGGCTACGTATGCACTATGCGATTTACTGCGGGTTAGCGCGCCGTCTTTCTGCAAAGTATCGTTTGAGAAAGAGACAGTGCTCTTAAACAGCGCGGTTAGCCGTAAAATGAGTACGTAGCTTAATCAATACCTAGCTATTGACGTGGTCGTGCATGTGTAATAGTATTAGTGTTGTGTGGTCTAGGGTTGTAACGGAACTTCGCCTCCGCCTCCGTTACTGCGGAAGTTCCGCAAGAAATCGTATCTTCGCCTCCGCCTCCGCAATTTTTTATTTCTCCTTTCATTATCTCGGCGCTCAGCGGGAACGCGGTCGGGGTGGGGGTGGGCGTATGTCAAATAACACACGACAGGAATCAAGCTGTCTCGTTGCTTGGACGTACGAAATTGTAATGTTCATGTTTGATTGAACCGCGATTTTTTTAAAGTGATTTTGTACAAAGTAGTCACATGCACGATGACGCCGAAAACAAGTAAGATTTGGCAGTTTTTTTCGAAATTTAAGAGATTTTTGAGTTGAATAAAGGATAAACTATTATTTTTTCCCACATCCACTTTCACCTCCGCATCCGCCTCTCCGCCTCCGCTAAGAAGGCCTCCGTTACAACCCTCCGTGGTCTGACCTGCACGGCGAGGTGCGGCGGCGCGTGCGGCTCGTGCGCGGCGACGTGCAGCGCGGCGGCGGCGGTGAGCACGGGCGCGCGGTACACGCAGGCGCCGGCCGTGTGGTAGCCGCCGCCGGCGCGCTCGCGCCCCGCCTGCCCCACCAGAAGGTGCGTCGGCGTCACCTTGCGGACCAGGATGCCTGCATAACGCGTTTACTAAGGCTACGTTCCACTAAACGTCCGTAACGACCGCGGCCGCTGAATTTGCCGTTCCACTAACGTAAAAAGGCCGCGGGCGTTGTAGGCGAATTAGTGGAACGCGCATCTTGAGCGCTGTATGCTCGCAATATGGCCGCATGGTGAAAACGTGCTGTGAGAGTAAACATTTCGCATAGATGGTAGTAAAATTTAATTCAACAACCATTCCCGTGAATTTGTTTGCGATTATGTTATGACAAAACGAACGAGAAATAATAACTGGTAAAGTACATCAAGTTCTGATGACATCACGCTCATCTGTCATGGTAAATGCCCACTTTGAAGCATTTTGGTTTTGGATACCATGGTATCGTTGGACTGTCAAGTGGCTAGAGAAGAGAGGATAGGCACTCGTATAAGTCAAATATAAATGAAGATTATACCTTGTAGAGGCAAGGACACTGTTTCAAATTCACATCCATCAATGTAAAGTGTGACCTAAAACAAAAGATAATAATTTAAAAATCTCAGATCTTGGTTCGGAGCAATTTTTTTATATTCTGTTTTTAGGGTTCCGGAGCCAAAATGGCCAAAACCCTTATAGTTTCGCCATGACTGTCTGTCTGTCCTTCTGTCTGTCTGTCTGTCTGTCTGTCTGTCTGTCCGTACGCGGCTTTTCTCAGGGACTATCAGTGCTAGAAAGCTGTAATTTTGCACGGATATATAAGTAAAGTATGCCGACAAAATGGTACAATAAAAAATTCAAAAACAATTTTTTTAGGGTACCTCCCATAGACGTAAAGCGGGGGTGATTTTTTTTTCTCATCCCACCCTGTAGTGTGGGGTATCGTTGGATAGGTCTTTAGGTTCATTAGGGGTTTGCTAAGACGATTTTTCGATTCAGTGATTTGTTTGCGAAATATTCAACTTTAAAGTGCAAATTTTCATTAAAATCGAGCGTCCCCCCCCCCTCTAAAATCTAAACCGGTGGGTGGAAAAATTTGAATAAATTCAGGATGGTAGTCAGTATAGCAAACTTTCAAGGAAAACTATAACGGCTAAGTTTGCTTGAGAATTATTAGTATTTTATGAGTAAATAGCAGCCTAAGGTATAAAATATACCTAAACTTGGAAGATTCCGTATAAAATACGAAATCCTTAGAAACTTACTTAGTTTTTTCGTAATAGCTACGGAACCCTATTTTGGGCGTGTTCGACACGCTCTTGGCCGGTTTATTAAGATATGAGATTGAAGTCCCCACTGACCTGTATGTGAATCCGCCGCTTGTGCACGACCTCCTTAACGTTGAGCGCCACGCAGGTCCACTGCGCCGGCGGCAGCGCGCCGTCCACGCGCGTCTCGCTCAGGATCTTGTAACAGGAAATCTCGGGCCGCGAGAGACGCAGCGTGAACGACCCTGAAAACTAAACTTATCACTTCGTGTCTTTGGATGAAATCAAATTAAAAATTTAATTTGAGAAAACTGCCGTTTAAGTCAAGTGTTTTAGCCATTTTTAGGGTTCCGTATCTCAAATGGTAAAAACGGAACCCTTATAGGATCACTTTTTGTCCGTCTGTCTGTCTGTCAAGACCCTTTTTCTCGGGAACGCGTGGAGGTATCAAACTGAAACTTATATCAAATACTGAGGTCTACTGTCCCTTGGAGCTGTGAAAAAATCAAATTTCCAAGCCAATGCAATCAAAAGATGCAGCCGTTTATGGTGCAAATTTCCGCAAATTTTCGTAACTCGCAAGTGAATTAAAATCTACAGGGTACTTCCCGTGAACTCAGAATCTTGAAATTTGGTATGAAGCTAGCTATTATAACACGACTAACTAGAGAAGTCTGAAAATCTTATTTTTTATGCCTGTCTGTAAATATCAATGACCAATATAATCTGACCCCACATTGCGTACATTTTGCTTAAGAGTAGGGCTCTGCATACACTGGATGTAGTAAATCACTCGGTAAAAGCGAAAAATATCTTCAAGACATGACTCCCGTTTACTTACATACCTATAAATGTGTACAGAACCCTCGGTGCGCGAGTCCGACTAGCACTTTCCCGGTTTTTTTTTACTAACAACTTATTGTAGTAGTTTCTTTTCCCAAATGAATCGATAGCACATACTTTTCTCATTTTAATTTTGTCAAGTTTTATTAATGCTGCGCGCTCGACGACAGAAGGCAGCGGAGAGCGTATTCTTTGTTCATTGCGTTTGCCGCCATGCAACCACTGTGCGGCGACCGTTTAGGCCGCGTAATGAATAGAAAATACGCTTGCTGCGCCGCTGCCCGCGGTTTTGGACAAATGAACTCTTGAATAAGGATCCTTTACTCGAGTGCGCGAAGGAGGGTTGTGTTAACAGTTGGTACGGACCGGTGTCTGTGTGCAGCCACAGCTCCAGCAGCAGCGAGTCGTGTCCCAGGCTCACCACGTGCAGGGGCGCGTCCCCGCCGCCCGCCCCCGCCCCGGCCCGCCCGGCCACTCGTGCGCTTCTGAACGGAAATTCATTAATGAAAGTATTTATTTAAGAATTAGAATACCATAAAGGTGTGATAGGTTTAGAATAGTACATTGTGTCTTAAGGGCGGTAAATAAGGAATTACGAACGAGAGTCTATAAGACTGAGGGCTTTAATGAGTCGATGTTCGTAATTCTAGTACCGCCCGTTGTGGAGGTCTATATCAATGACTTAACTAGCTAGGTAGCGGGTGAGCAAGTAATTGTTTATAGTTCAGTACTGCAATGAGGGCTATCGTTTTTTGTCTCACTAGATGGCGCACTGTTGCGTGAGGTTTTTAGTATGGCTTTCAAAGTCTGTTATTACGGGCGTAAAAACAAAGTTTAGAATAAAATCATATTTAAAACACCTTAAAACCGTACCATAAAAATATCGAGCATGCCACAGTATTGCATAGTCCCCGTTTTGTTCGGAAAAAAGGGAGGAAAAAGGTTTCCATAAGACAAAACTGTCTCAAAACATATTTGCCATAATTAATTTCAGATATTGCAAAATATTTACAAAATTATTCTAATTATAAATAAACCCGCGTAACTCATCCAAAAACTATGAGATTTGACATTTCGGAGACCTCACGCTACACTAGCGCCTCTAGCGGCGAATTCATTCGCGATAGCCCTCATTGGTCTGTGAAGGTATCAAAGTAGTGTGTGTACCGGTGGCGGGCGGCGTGCGCCGCAGCCAGGTGGTGAGCGCGAAGCCCTGCAGCCAGGGCGCCCAGCCCGCGCCCTCCACGCCGCAGCGCGCCGCGTGCAGCGCCCACGCCGACTGGTACCCTGACAAATATGAACACATGGTAACTTTACACGACTATTTAACGCCAAAATCTCACCAGAAAAAGGGTAAACAATCTTGAAGTATTTTTATTGAAAAACGTTTTTTAAAAAAACAGTAAATATTAGGCTATTGAGCATGGAATAGAGCGCGTGTATATTATTTGACGCTAGTACGAATTTTCGAACTTGCGTAAACTCATGATTGGTTTTTTGGAGTCTTTTTGTATTTTTTATTTCAACTCCAAATTTGTTACTTTTACGGGTATCCCGTGAAACCATATCGAAAATACAAACTGAGACATGGATGCACAGAAAAATCAGAAAAAGAGACCAGCACTGGGAATCGAACTCAGGTCCTCACAGCAGGAGCTGGTGCATAAGTAGCGTAGTAGAAATAAGCAACCTGAGATATGTATTCATAGGAAAAATTCGTGTCTAGATTCCTGTCCAGCGGTGGTGTAGGGGTTATAGCACGCAGCACGGATTGCTGAGGACCTGGGTTCGATTCCCAGCGCTGGTCTCTTTTTCTGATTTTTCTGTGCATCCATGTCTCAGTTTGTATTTTCGATGAGATTACGTAAACTCAACACATTAAAAGTTGCACACCTCCGTGGTGTAAACTGGGGTACACTGGCGCTGAAATCTAGCACCAGGAAGCGAAGTAGTCTACACACGCAGATTGAGCACTGACCGGCCTTCTGATGTTGGTCCTGCAGCGCGCGCGCCGCCGCCTCGGCCGCCGCGCTCACCGCCGCCGGCGCCGCGTCCGCGCCCGCTGTCACTGGGGCCTCATCTACACACATAAAAGCTGCGTTACTTTAAAGCTCAGTACAGTACAGTCAGCATCAGAAGCTGATGAGCGGATATGGTACTCAAAATGCTTTACACGTGACTTATCTGTCAGGGTAATGAGAAAGTGTTTAAATCATATTGAGCACTGCAACTACTGCACTACTTCTGCTGCTAATTGTACGGCTTGGGCTAAAAATATGTTTTTCCACTAATAAAAAGCTACATAGATTGTGTTAGCTACTGAAAATCTCTACGTAATAAAGCATATTTAAATCCTTTAACCTGTCCTCTCCCAGAGGCACAAATTCGTGTCCAAATTCCTTTGATCCTGTTATCCTGGGAGATGACAGATTAATGCAGTAAGATATAAATTTAATTAATGGTCAACTTTGTCTTTTTCAATCGCACCGCCGAATTATATTTTCATCATCATAAATCAACAGCTTAAAATTAGGTATGTGTTTATTTTCAAGGACTAAGTCTCATTTGACAGCAGCAGGGGGTACCTAGCTACACTGTGGCACGGGCAGCAGCGCGGTAGCGCGCCAGCAGGTAGAGGGGGGGAGGTACCTGGCTGCGCTGTGGCGGGGAAGGCCAGCACGACGGGCGGCGCGGGCGCGCGGCGCGCGCCAGCCGGCGCAGCGCGGGCAGCAGCACGCGGCGCGCCGGCCGCGCCAGCAACGCCAGCAGCTGCGCCAGCTCGCGCGCGGAGATGCTCTGCGACGCCACCACATGGATCAGCTCAAGGATGCTGCGCTGCAACTCTGACAAACAAGATACAAGGAATCAAGACAAATTTTTAATAATATCACTTCAGTTATTGATATTGGCGACGACAAAAACAGATAAAAAACCGTGAATACCGAGTGTGCTTATTAACCCAATGCTATTATATAGGACCGATCAATTTTTTTTTTCGTGAGGAAATCTTCACGAGCCAGATAGGTTATGTTTATGTCAGACTTTTTACTGACGCTGATGGTGTTTCTACGGTCCGCTCAGATAAGGGTTTTGGGAAGCACCCTCGGTATCCTCCGGGAGTTTGAAACAAGTGAGGCTGTTTACCGGCCAGGTCGGGGTGCCGCCGGTCGAGCAGCGCGGCGGTGTGCGGGCCCAGCAGCCGGCGCAGCAGCGGGGGCGGCGCGCCCCCCGCGCCCCCGCCGCGCGCCAGCGCCGCCGCCAGCCGCCCGCAGCACGCGCGCGCCACGCCCGCGCCCGCGCTGCGCCGCCCCGCCGCAGACTCCGACTCGCCCTCCGACGACACCAGTCTGCAGCGCCGCAAACATGAACAACGTGGCGCGGGTGACGATTATAGTAAACTCCACGAAAGTAAAACCCAAAACCATATTAGGCTACAATCCCACCAGAGATGTGCGAGGATGTGTTGCGGGGAATATTTTTAAAAATGGTTTTTTGGAATCTTTTTGTATTTTTTATTTCAATTCCAAATTTTTGTTACTTTTACGGTCATCCCGTAAAACCCATATCGAAAATACAAACTGAAATACAGATGCATAGAAAAACCAGAAAAATAAGACCAGCGCTGGGAATCGAACCCAGGTTCTCGGCATTCCGTGCCACAGACACGAATTTCTCCTATGCACCACATCCCTCAGCCTGTTTGTTTTCTTATCTAGTCACTTAAGCAGCGACACTAGCCACATTTATGCTGTAGCCCTCATCGAGAAACCTTCAGCACCCCATTGGAACTAACCGCTCACCCCCCCCCCCCCGTTTCCCGTTTATACTTCCGTTTGCCATCTACTATAAAAAAAATTTTGGCAGTCACGTTCCGACTAGGATATGATTTGATTAACTTATGTAGATGTCGGCGGCCGATCGCTAAATTCGCCAGATCACAAAATTCCTCGGCATATCGTGAAATGGCGCCATGCATGAATTGGTTAAGGGACATCCGCCATATCGTTGAAAATTCCTTGCTTCGCTCGTCTTGCCTAAATATTTCTTTTTTTGACATATCACGATGTGCCCGGTATAGAGCTAGGAATATGGACTAATGCATTGCTCTAATCGATCTGCCGTATTGTTTCTCAGGCACATCGTTATATGCCGCCGGGCCAACGTTTAGGCATATCAAGAATTGGCGCCATTTTACGATATGCCTAGGAATTTCGTGATCTGGCGGATCTTACGACTTGGGAGAACTAACTCCAGTCAATTGTATAAGGAAGTCCAGAGCTGGGCACAAGCCACAATGAGAGGGCTGTGCGGGCCACGCGGGCCCCGTTCGGGTTATGAACTTCCCACAGACAATAGAATTGCTTAGCAGACTTATACAAGTTTCCCCACAATAAAGCTCGTGGTAAATTAAAAAAAAAAACTCCTGCAGAGCCCAGGTTACAACCCAAGGTTCTCTAGCTCTGCGAATACCTGTCAAAACTGAAATGAAAATGTACGACAAGCAAGGTGTTGAATGTACTTTCTATAAGCTTCTATAATAATCCGATAGACCGACACGTGTCGCACTCGTAGGGCTTCTGAGAATCGTCGAAGGCAGTCGCACAAAGGTTCGGTCTCGGAGAGGTGACCTACCTAACCGCTTTAGCGAGATAATTGCATTACAATTACAGCTACGAAGAAGAGTTATAAGTTACAAGGCGAGTGACATAAAAGATAATCTTTATTAGAATTAAGACCGATTAGTGGCTAAAATAGTTATAACTTATAAATATGTACATAATGAGTTCAGGATGAGATTGCATTTTGTGCTAAGTGTTTTTTTTACATAAAGCTGACCCGTGACTGATTCATATACAATAACTGCATACATAAGACTGCAGATGACACCAAAGATGTATCTCACTGATTCAGTAACAGCCTATTCACTCTAGCCTTGAAGCGCCTTAGGTTGTATCTATCATGAAATACACACGATGGGAGCGAATTCTATTTTTTAGCAGTTTGCATTAGGAGAGAGAGAGAGATGAAGCGAACCATGTCGTTCGGGCAATGGAATACTAACTTAATAAGGATGAGGACGCTCCCCCCGCCTGGATGCCCGTTGGTAAAAACAAGATGGAGGAATTAAACATGTCGTCAAAATGTATCCGGTAAAACAGACAAACACGCAACTCTTCCTACGACGGTGTTTGAGGCTAAAAAAAAGCTAAGTGTAGACTGTATGCAGCGACGATATAAAGCCGGGTCTCCACTGAGCGTGCCGCCCCGTGCGGCAGCCATTTTCGGTGCGAACTGTATCGAACAAAATCATGCCTCATGCGCTTGCGTCGCGCGGCGGCTCGCTCAGTGGAAACCCGGCTTAAGTAGATACGTACTTGTGTATCAGGTCGGTCAATATATCGAGCACGAGCACGCACAGCTCGGGGTGCGCGAGGCGCCCGCTGTCCGCGTACTGCTGGCACGCGGGTGGCTCCGGGTCTGACCCTACAAACAATCAACTTGGTTAAATGATTAATAATTTAAAAAAAACATTGCATGCACCACTATTATTAATAACCATGAAGTTTACTATTTATTTATTTGGCAAAAAAACATACAATACATAAGGCCTACAATATTATGCACCCTGGTAGCCACAATTTTAATTAAAAGTTTAATCTACCTAGATTAACTAGCGACTATGATGTAAAGTTACCCGTTGAACTAAAATCTATTAGTAACAGTCACACATTTAAACAAAAATTAAAGTCTTTCTTGTTGGAGAAGTGTTATTATTCAATAGAGGAATTTTGTAATCGTGCCCGGGATTATTGCTAAAATGGTATTTTTAATTGCCTATTTTGAATATTCCCTTATTTGCAAACTATAATTATACTGAATGTTAATTTATTTACTTTTTTAATCCAGATTACTGACAAATGTTATTGACATATTTAATTAAATTTGTAGTTTATTTTTATTTTTAATAAGTAATAATAATTTTTGTAGTAATTTAATTTGACTTGTTAAATAATTTGGACATGTATTGTAACTTCAAACACAATGTACATTGTTATTTGAAATAAATAGAATTGAATTGAAAGAGAAAACTTACAACAATACAAAGACTCTTTATTGTACACCAGACATAGTAAGCAATACAGAAAACAGATACACAGAGAGAAAACTACAAGGTGAGCAATAGGCGGCCTTGTCGCTAAAGAGCGATCTCTTCCAGGCAACCTTTTTTACAGAAATAAGGAAGGACCAACTTACCAGGGGTGCTGTTCATTGACGACAGCGCCTCTGACAGCTTGCGCGCTTTGTACGACGACAGTAAGTCGAACTTGTTGATCTCCACGTCTGCCTGCAAAGCAAATTAAGTCATTGTACATTTTTTTCCAAGGTAGATAAACTTTTGTTTTGCTTTTAACATTATCAATGGTCTTTATTATTATTTGTGGAATGGAAAACATTATCCAAAACTCGTTTATACAGACCTACTATACAGGTTGTAAAATTTCGATCGGTCAGTGTAGGAAATTCTGAATCTACGACACATAGGTACGAAGATCTGTTCTTAAGAACAATGTTATCGATTTTTGTAACAAGAAAAATTGCATTCACACATTTAAAAATATCGCATTGTACTCAGCTCGAGAATCGAACCCAGACCGCACGTAGCAACGCCAGTAGCTGCACGGGAACGCATCTAGCTGCTAGCACCAGCACCAGGGTAGGCAACACTATACTCTATTTATTAAACCAAGATACTAAAGTGACAGTATGAGAAATCAAATGTTAAAATAATGTGACCAGCATTATGTGTGCTAATCTCGTATATCGGTTTTCCACATAGCAAATAATCGATAAAACATAATATGTTATGGTAACAAAATTAAAATGTAAGCATTAAGTATTCTACTTTCCATAAGCTTTGAGCTTTTAGGCAGAACTTGATTAGAATCAACATCCCAAAAAAAAACAAACAATACAAAAACAACAAACATCTACAAAAAATCGAAATATCTCCTAAATGATGGCATTTTCAATAGACCCATTTTACCTTTTTTAAAAAAAATAAAAATAAAAAATAAAAAGACATTTATTGCCACATTAAAAAAAGAAAAAATGCACTGAACATAACAAAATACAAAAATAAAAAACAACAGACACGTTAAAAATATGTGGCAATAGGCTCAAGCTCAGCATTCACTTGCCCTAGCCCTAGCCCTAGCCTAGGCCTAGGCTGGGCCTAGTTTTAGCCCTAGGTACGTGTGTTAGTACGTCACAGATGCGTTCATATCTTAACATTTTATGCGTATAACATAGGTACTTACCGAAACTTTTCAGTGATTACCGGTGGTGGCACATCACTATTTAGAGATATAAAAAAAGGTAACACATGTAACGTCATTTTAGTATCTTGGTTTAATAAACAGAGTATATCGCTGTTTAACCTCAGTGCACGCCACTGGTTCTGGTTGTTACCTCATAGCCCTCGTCGGCGCGGCAGTAAGGCTCGCTGTGCTCGGAGGCGTAGGGCGCCGCCACGCTGTCTTCGCTCGACGAGCCCTCCGCCGAGCTGTTGCTCGACGGACAGAGGAGTGGCGGCACCTGCCAATGGATATTTCTATAAGTTTCACTGCAAAATTAGCTGTATTGTATACAATTTATTGCAAGACTTAGGGGCTGTTTCACCATCCATTGGTTAGTGTTAACTGGCGGTTAAATGTGATGCCGTCTCCGTCTATTCGAACAAAACAAATAGAGACGGCATCACATTTAACCGTCAGTTAACACTAATCAATGGATGGTGAAACAGCCCTTTAGTGTACGAATAATTCGCTAATCATTGCTTCGTGTGTCATATCCTGAAAAAAAAATTATCCTATGTCCTTATAAGCCCAAATGGGTTCCAAATAACAGCGAGGTAAATTTCAGTCACGCAATATAGACCTAGTATGAATATTATACCACTTTAAAATTCCCGACCTGATAAATACCGGCATGACAATTGAATGCCGATATATGCCTACATGTTTTTGACGATCCGGTAGTGCCAAATGAGAATGATGAAAATATTGATAGATGGCGTTAACACCTAAAGGTCCGTTTGACGTTACAGTCTTCCTTGTAATTGGCTCATCTAGTTATTCAACCAATCATAAGGTCACAGCTCATTAGAACCATCCGGCACCCGACCAGCACCGCCTCGACTTTCGGCGTCCACTCGCTGTCGACAGATGGTCCACGGGTGGACGTCGCGTTGACAACGAGTGGACCTCGCGTGGTCCACGAATTTCCGAGTAGTCTATTATGAAATGAGGGTGGGAGCGCCGCGCCGACCGCGCGCGGATCACGCGAGGCAAGCGTATGAGCAGCGAGCTATCACCGAGTGGCCCACTCGCCGTCCGCGCGTGGACACCTCGCGAGCGTGGACACCGGTGACGCTATGGAGTTGATGTAATGAGCGTATGCCCATACAAATCCATATAAAGAATACTAACCGCTCGCAGCGAGGCGGTGCTGATCGGGTGCCGGGTTGATCTAATGAGCTGTGACCACAAATGCTAAAGTTGATAACGGACTTCACAATGCTAGCGGCACCTAGCCTAGTTCACAGAAACCCTTACTGCGGCTACGACAGCGATCGCGAGTGTGACCGACCTTGGCATGCGGCGGCGGCGGCATGCTGTGCCGCGCGCTGGGCTCGGCCGTGGCCACGCGCACCAGCGCCTCGCACAGCGCGCGCAGCGCCGGCGTCTCCGCCCCCCCCGCCCCCGCCCCCGCCCCCACCTCACCCGCGCCCTCGCTCAGCGCCGCTCGCAGCACCGCACAGCTCGCCTCTTTGGAACGATCTGACGTCACATCTGTAATGACACATTAAGGTTTCATCTGCCAAAGTTAAGAGCGTTTATTCCTGCTGAGCTGGCAACGTTGCATTTTTGTTAGTTTTTCTCGATTATTCCATAAAAATTGAATGAAAATTAAAAATGTTTTCTGATAGAACACTTCTTAATATGTAAGTTAATGTGTCTGGAATTAATTCCAATAATTATTCGTTATAATTTTTTTTTTCTTTAAATACCGATCATAAACATTAATTCGTTTAATTAAATAATCGAGAATACTGCAACTGGGCGACATTACACAATTTAAAGTAGCGCTCTATAATTTTCTGGCTGGGAAAGCATATTATTCCGTTCAAGAATATTTGTTAGACTGCATTTAGAATTATTTAAGTATTTTTTGTTTTGTTATGATTATGATGCATGTAAAGCTGTCGTTATAGTTATATTTGTATGCCATATGGCGAGACATAGTGATACAATTAATCACCTAATGTAACATCTATTGACCTATGTTTAACAAATAAATAATTTTGAATTTGAAAAACTAATAAAAATGCAACGTTGCCAGCTCAGCAGGAATAAACGCTCTTAAAGCAGGCCACACGTAAATTTAATCACTTAAAAGTTAAATAGAAATCCTTTCAGGCCGCGAATGGGACTCCAGCGGGTAGCGACGCGGCTACCATTTCTTCTGTTGATTGCGTGTTGCCAGGTAAGTGCTGTGCGGCGAGCATCTCGGCCGCGCTACGTACAGAGAACACACTCGCCGCTCTGCTGCCCGGCCCGCTACCCGCTGGAGTCTAGCCCGTGATCTCAACTCGTGATAAACAACTTGGGAATCGCAAAATAAATCTAAAACGCCATTTCAAAAGAAGGAGTCTTCCAAGACATGAAGGTCTTAAGTAAAACCTAGAAATTAGTATCCATTAGTGACCTCATCCAGTCAAATTAACTTCACTTCAACGTACATAATTACCGATACGGAGCCAGCCCGCGCCCGATCAAGTGCGAAATGTCTATATTACTTGTTGTACTTCGATAATACGTGATTCATGGAAAACGGAACTTTCGAGGGTCGACATAAAGTATACATTTTAACGCATATGCAGGATTTACGCGTCGGTGTTGGATTACAGAATGGAGTACTGACCGTGTGGAGGTCGCGTTAGAATGAATATTTGTTCTATGTTGCGGTTTAACAAGACGCCACGATTGTATTAGATATCGCAAATATGTTCTTTTCGGGCTTAAAGATTATTTGGAGCTAATTCCTACAGAAATTCCCGCAGTCCTAATAATGCTGTAGGTGTCCATGGGCGGCCGTGATCGTTTACCATCAGGTGACCCGCATACCCGTTTGTCAACAATTTAATAAAAAAAAATCGTGAAAAAGGAAACTAGATAAAAATGGAACCGTATTAAAGTTCAGAAAAAAAACTTTTGATTGTTTTGTATTTAATTTTCCAGTTTTCCCGTTAAGATTTATCCCGTTGAGCTGGGAATCGAACCCGAGTCTTCGCCAGTCCGGGGCGGGTGGTGTCCCTTACACCAAGCTTTAATTCCACAGCGAAATTTTTCAGTGTGTTCTCGAGAAAATTACTACCTATGATAATTGGCTAATTATTTGTCGCCAAGCGCCATCTAGAAAAGCATCTAGAAGCTACCTACACACAAACACACACCCATACTTCCTGCGTTGCATTCTGTGTGTTTAAGACTCACCTGATACTGAAAATTGCACGGTCAAGAGCGCCTCCACGATCTTGACGAGCACGCGCAGCTCCTCGGCGGCGCACGCGCAGCGGCACAAGAAGTGGAGCAGCACCTTGAGCAGCGCGAAGCTGTCCAGCAGCACGGGCTCGGCCGCCACGCAGCGCCGGAACACCGGGCTGTACAGGCACAGCCCCGCGCACGACTTCCAAAACGTCCAGATGTACTGCAACACCTCCACGTGATCCTCCACCGTGTCCTCGATCACGTTCTCGCTCCACGCAAAACTCGTCTTTATAGCCTTCGGCATAGAGAGCTTCCTCGTCGGCACCTCCGAGTTCCTTCTGCTCTTCTCTTTGAACGACAGCTTCTCTCTCTCCACGCTGACGTCGCACAGCTCGTCGAATTTATTCTCGGGCAGCTTCAGACGGTAGATTTTGAAACATCTGTCGGTCATCTCGGCGAGCGACTTGAAAAGCATCCGAACGGACGCCAGCGAGCTCATCTCTCGCTGGTACGTCGTTTCAGAATTTTCTTTTGTGAGCTTGTATATTTCTACGATTATCGATATCTCAAGGATCGAGCAGCACTGTTTGGAGAACTCCGGCAACGAGACGAGCTCGAGCACGTAACTCAGCCCGCCTTTCTGGATGAACTGATCGGCGAAGGACACCGTGTTCAGCAGGCTCGAGAATATGTTCAGACACGACACGGTCAGAAAATACGCAGATTCCTCCATCCTCAGTATGTACCTATGTTTGGCCACGATGAACGTCGGGTATATCACGCTGAAGAGTAATTCGTATTTCATTTCCAGGCGACACTTGGGCGTCACCCGCAGCAGATGGGAGACCGTCGCGTGGAGCACGTTGTTATGGTTATCCAGCTGGAGCAGAGAGTTGTAGTGAATGAGGAAGGACCAGATGCTCTTCCGCTCGACGGGGCTGACCGGATGCAGACAGTGTCTCTTCGAGGACCTCTCGTCGTCGCCCGGTTCGCAGATGGAGCACGGCAGCTGGTCCGTGACCTTAGGGATCAGGATGCTCGCGCCGAGGTCCCCGTAAACGGTGTGCTCCAAAACCTGAAGACACTTGGAGGCGACGTTCCCGTGCATCAGCATGAGCCGGACGATGTTCTCCATGAGCAGGCCGGGGGAGAAGCAGCAGCAGACGCCGCAGTTGAGCATGACGCGCAGGATCTTGTGCCGCAGCGGCGGCTGCGCGGAGAGCTCCTCGTCGGCCAGCAGGCGCGCCAGCGTGCCGTAGAGCAGCGCCACGCAGCAGGCGGCGGGCGGCAGCGGCAGCGCGGCCCCCGCCTCGCCCAGCAGCTCGTGGTGGTGGTGCATGCCGGCGGCCACGCGCGCGCGGCACGCCTTGTGCCGGCCGCGCGGACACGCGCCCGAGTGCACCACCTCGCTGCGCACCCGCTTCATGCCGCTTATCAGCCTCCCTATGGACTCCAGCAGCTTCTTGACGAGAGTGACGGTCTCGTCGCAATCCGCGCCGGGGATCCTCATCATGAGCTCGACGGCCTCCCGCAGCAGGCCGCCCTGGAGGCACTCGCCGTACAGCTTGAACTGGTCGGTGAACTCCCGCAGGTCGTCCACGGCGCGGCACTGCATCAGGAGGCAGTGGAAGAACGCCGTGATGGAGTAGGCGATGCCGAAAACGAACTTGAGCATGTCGTCCGATTCCGTCCGGCTCGGCGACTCCTCCTCGGTATGATTCTGGTCTTCGGCCTTCTTGTGGTACTTCGCGCTGGACTTGCAGATGACGTCCTCCAGGATCCTGAGCAGCATCGGGAGGATGCCGTTGTTGATCAGTTTGGCGCAGAGGTCGGCGCGGACGAGGACTCTGTCCAGCGCGACTATGAGGAGCTCCGTGAGGGCCAATTTGATGTGGGAGACCTCTTGGGCGTTTCGTTTGGAGCACGCGGGCAGCGAGCCGAACTGTAGCGAGCACAGGTTTTTTAGAGCGAAATTGATACATTGCATGGATATCTGCGAGCCCTCCGAGCCCGACAGGCTGCTCTCCGCCTTGCATAGCTCTTGTAGTAGATCGGTTATCATGAGGGTGAATTCGAACGCTGATATTTCTGAATTAATGATTTCCCTATGTCTGTCAGTCGTGTAGTCGTCTGCTTTGGGTTTGGTTTTCTTCGGCGTGTGGCAGGGGTCGCTGTAGTGGTCGTTGGGGTAGTCGTTGGAAGAGCGCAGCGGGGAGTTGAAATACTCAAAGTCGTCGGGGGAAGACACCTTGATGGCGAGCGAGCGGTTCAGGACCTGCAGATCGTCGTTGGAGTCCGCGGATTCGGAAGACTGCTCGGTTTGCTTAAAGGATTTTCTTTTCGTTTTAACTTCTGATTCTTTGCTCTGGCTAACGTGTCTTGACCTAAGAAGTACGGTAAGATAAGAAATGTATCTCTACATATTACTTTTTATAATAATTTGGTTAATAATGTAATAACTAAGATAAGTACGCGTAATGAGTTGTACATACCGTCCAGTCGTGCCCCTTTCTGCTATCGCGGCGGAATTTATCTTTGGCCCGGGGCTGCCGCCGGTCGGCTTCTGCTTCGACCATATTCTGTAATAATATTGTCCAGTGACTTATCTGAGCGCACTCAAGAGAGACGCTATTCGGAAGTTGTCAGAGATTGTTTATATCAATAAAGTTATTTTATAAGAGCAAGCTATTTATACAACTTGTTATTTTTGATTTCCGTAACTGAAGGAAACATTCAACAGGTTAAATTAAGTTAATTTCTCCAAGACACTTAGTGGTTACTATTTAAATGATAATTAAGATATAAGATAATTAATTATGCGCAGTACATACGAGTACAATAGTGTAAAAGGTTTCTAATTTATGATGCTTGTAAAGTCTGTGACTAAGATATTATTAAATCATACATATTTAGCAAATTTGTGAATATTACCATTTTACCTTTACCAATGACTGTGAACTTATATTATCCAGGAAAAAATTTTTTTTTTCAAATTGCATTAGGTCGAAACTTGGGGTTGGTTAACTTTCCTGCTGGTTTGCCATTCGTAGAAGTAAAAAACGGAAATAAAAAAGATCACGGTGTATCATTACAAAAAAAACATAGTGCAGGCAGAGGAAATACTCGCTCCTCATTAACCATCCATAGTTTTATTATAAATGCGAAAGAGTGTGTGTTTGTATGTTTGTCCGTCTTTCACGACGAAACGAAGCGACGGATTGACGTGAATTTTGGCATAGACATAGTTTATGGGCCAGAGTGACATAGGCTACTTTTTATCCCGGAAAAATGCACAGTTCCCGAGGGAACAGCGCGCGATAACCGAATTCCACACGGGCGAAGCCGCGGGCAAAAGCTAGTATGTAAATATCGCTATCGCATGGTGTCACAGTTTTATTACATCCGACAAATAAACAGAGATAGCGTAACGCTTGTGGTTACTATGTCAAGGTTCGCCATGTGTCACAAAAACAACACGGAGACTCGAACAGGCTCAAATTGGGCAGTCCAATCACCAACCTTCTTTACCAACTGGTTTTTGTATGTATCAAGTTATAATTTTGAACATGAAACTACCGTGAGACTCACTCATATTAAATATATATGTGCGCGTGCTGCAGCAGCCGCTGAGTCGCGTTGCTCCGAAGACGAAGGGCTACGGATTAGCCCGAAACATGTCGAGCTAAACTCGATTTAAGACGTGAGTTATCCGGGTCAATATATTTAATATCAAGTTATAATAATGACATTTTTGAGATTGGTAATTACGAGCAAGAGTGTGACCGCTTTAGAACCCCACCCTGGTACGTTAAGTACACAAGAAGGCTGTTACTCTGATGCTTTGAGGATGAACGCTGGTTGAGTTCGAAACAGGTACAGTGGGGGTAGGGAAAACCTTCGTCAGTTATTAAATTGATTCCTTTACAAAGCCATAGAATCTTAGTACGTTTTGAAACCAAAGTACTAAGTAGACAAGTGCATATCAAATTATACTTGTCATGATAACAAGGGTCAAAATAGTATACGTCTCTAACATATATCTAGTTTCATATCAATATAAAACCTTTTTAATAAACAACTTCGTAAAAGTTTCAATCAAATAATGTTCTATTTAATTGACAGTGTTTGTCAGCGCCAAAGGTGTAGTGGTAGGGTTGCTATGCTCACCTGATTATGTTTAGCAGGTTGACGCAGTATGTCCTACTCAATCGGAAAAGCAGATTTTAAGTCAAAGTCAAAATATCTTTATTCAATTTAGGCTATAACAAGCACTTATGAATGTCAAAAAAAATCTACCACCGGCGGATTAGCGCTCATACTGAGCAAAGAAAAATAGATCTTAGGGTGACGAACCTTTTTTGAGTGACACTCTTTGCCGGCCCGGATAACAACGACATGGAAATACCGGCCCTGTTTTTTTGCGTACACGCCCATAGAAACTGACAGGAGCTTCTATGGGCGCGTATGTACACGAAAAACAGGGTCGGTATTTCCATGTCGGTATTATCCGGGCCGGGAAAGAGTGTCACCCCCTTTTTTACTCCGACTGTACAGTCACGGGTTTATGTGATTTATGCGTGTTCCTATCCTACACATTTGTTGCATAGACGTACATAGCTATCATAAGGTCGCGGGTGAGCAAAGTACTTATTTAGTACAGTCGCTATCTGATATTTCTCGGAGCGGCCAAGGTGATCAAAAATATCGAAACATGAACTGTAATACCTTAACAATAGAGTGCATGTTCCGATATTTTGGACCACTTTGGCCGCTCCGAAATATCTGTTGGCGATTGTATTAACAATAAGGTCTTTCTTCATATTATGACCAAGTGATAGTGTTGGATGTATGTATACCTGTCAGAGAACAGCTGGTGTATGGGCGTGCGCGCAGCTTGGGCGGCGGGCGGGCGCGCGGCTTGGGGGGCGGGCGGGGGCGCGGCGCGGCCGCCGCTCAGCTCGCCGAAGAGCCACACCAGGACAGAAGACAGCTGTCGGCAGCATGACAGACCCTGCGCACGCGCAGTAGTGCAATGTAGACAATATACAGCATGTATTTTTGTTGTAACCATAAACTTCAAGGGTAATTAGTAATAGTACATTGTGTCATAAGGGAGGTAAATGAGGAATTACGAACGAGTCTAATAGAAGGCCGAAGTCGAAGACTGAGGACTTTAATGAGTCGATGTTCGTAATTCCAGCACCGCCCGTGCGACATACAATGTTTTTCGTCACATTTGCGAGTAAAGTTGTATATTAATTTTGTAAAAGAAATAATATAAACATACTTTTATATTTTTTATTTAAAAAATACGACTTGTTTTTCGTCATGAAATAAATTAGCACGCAAAATGCTCACAGCGGTTCTTTAATTTTTCGCAGAAAATGGTTTCGACGAATATCAGTTCCCAACCAACTTTTTCGCAGAATTTCATTTCGCCGAATGACCACTTGCCAACTATCAAAAGATTAAGTCTTATTTCCCAACCTCACAGTTACCAATTTTAGGTACGTTTGGTCTGTTTGTTATAAAGTCACTTTTCAAAATGCTAACTTTCCGTTAGTAGAATGTTTTGGTTGGCGTAATATTAATTTCGTTGTACAATGTTTCCCAAATGTTTCATTGAATAAAAGTTTCCCTTAGTAACTATGTAATATGATAAGGTATGTGGGTAAGCGCAACATTTCCGTTGTTTTTGTTTGTGCACTAATGAAGCGTTTGTGACAAACGTCCATATGACAATGTTTGACTTTTTGATAGTTAAAAAAGTTGGCTTATGTATGAAAAGGGAACTGTTACACTGACGAAACATAATTCGTTTAATAGTTGTTTGACATAGTGAAAGATTTAACAAATGATAAGTTGTCCAAACTTTTGAGTCATTATGATAAGTTATATAATATTTTTGTAGTCAACAAGCTATGGTTTTTAGATCGTGCAGCGTTACCAACGCCATGTAGGTACTCGTAAACTAATATGATTGGAAATACATGAATATATAAACATAGAAAATCGACAGTAATAAGATATTAAATATGACTATAACCAATCTTGCTGTCTAAATTTAATTGTCAAAACATGAAAAAATTTTAGAGGCCACGACCTCGGCTAAATGGTAAAATATGCTACAGTTAGTCATACCAAGCTCATTATAATAAGATTAGCAGAGTAATTGCTGTTAATCTTTACAGCGCGCGGCGCTGAGAGCTCACAACAAAGCGTCGCAGTTATAGTTCCTTGAACCCCCGCTCGCCCAGGATTCTCCAATGATCTATAGTACATTACATTATAAGCACTATCAATATTTCTGGCTCAAATTGCCTCGACGTTTAGACCACATTGCAGCAGCATTGGCGGATAGACTCGTGACCACGGCCACTGCAATGTGGTTAAAAACGTTGAGTAATCCAGTGTGTGTGTTTGTATGTCTTTTTCTTTGTCTTTATGTGATTTTTGGCATAGAGATAGTTTATGGGCCAGAGAGTGACATAGGCTACTTTTTATTCCGGAAAAATACACAGTTCCCGAGGGAACAGCGCGCGATAACCGAATAGCACGCGGGCGAAGCCGCGGGCAAAAGCTTAGTTTTAGGAATAAAATTAGTAGACGTGATTAAGACCCGAGACGAGATTATATTTGTTATCTGTGGTTGATGTCTAGTTTAAATGCCAAGGGTCATTTTTATTTAATAGTGTAGTACCTACCTAGTTATTTGTTAATAATTAAATTAAACTGACAATGTGTCGCAACTGTATGTAGATTTTGTACAAAGCGAAATGTTATTACGTAAACTCAATGATAAGAAATTAAATAATAACACTGGTAGGTGAAGCCGTGGTGGCCTAGTGGTTTGACCTATCGCCTCTCAAACAGAGGGTCGTGGGTTCAAACCCCGGCTCGCACCTCTGAGTTTTTCGAAATTCATGTGCGGAATTACATTTGAAATTTACCACGAGCTTTGCGGTGAATGTAAACATCGTGAGGAAACCTGCACAAACCTGCGAAGCAATTCAATGGTGCGTGTGAAGTTCCCAATCCGCACTGGGCCCGCGTGGGAACTACAGCCCAAGCCCTCTTGTTCTGAGAGGAGGCCTGTGCCCAGCAGTGGGACGTATATAGGCTGGGATGATGATGATGATGACTGGTAGGTACCTATGAGTTGCAGTAGAGCTAACATGGCGCGACAAACTTCACAAAATTTACTTAATTATGTTCGCATTTCATTTTACTGTGTTCCCGTTAAGATATTTTTCGCTAGTTTAGTATACTTAAGTAATAGAAATAGGGCGAAATAGGGGATTGCTGGTCGAGCATTTATAGATGGGCGACTGTTAACGAGGTTATTTAAAAAAAAAAGCCAACGGAATATCGCATAGCCGAAACAAAAATAACGAAAATGGTTTGTAATAATACAAAATAATAATAAAAAGCATTGATATTTTTTTGGAAATCCCTATTCGAAATAACAAGACTTTAATGCTAAAAGTATAACATTACTAACGTACAGGTTGGATACGGAATCTTCAAATTCCTAAAGACTTTCTCTAAGAATTTCGCGACTTCGCTATACTAATACGTATGTTATGACTTTTATTATAGTCATGATGCGATGGCGATAGTGAAAGTGGCTCCTACGAGCTTCAGTTGAGTGACCGCGGCAATAGTCCGGAAGCGGAACCGTGCCATTTAATTGCCAAAACACCTACGAGTAAACTCGCGGAATGCAACTGCAGTCTATTCTAAGGCACTTGTCCCACCGCCGACGATGAGCGAGAAGCGAGTAGAGCGAGTAACTAGAAACGAGTGGGTGAGCAGCGAGAAGCGAATGTAGTTTTGTCGCTGGCTGTAAGCGAATGTTTGAGCGCGACGGGCGATTACTCGCTCCACTCGACTCGCTTGTGCGGGGCGGCCGCCAAGCTGACATCGCTGAGCGAGTATCTATAGCTCAGCGAGTTTTATAGCTCTTGTCGCTGCGACAAAAGATGTAAGAGCGGGTTCTCGCCGACAGTGTGAACAGCCAGCCATCAACTATTAATATATGTGTCTCTTTTACTCACACAGGATCTTATATCTTTTGTTCGTTTCTTGAGCGAGAAAATAGACGATAGCCAATCGTTTCCTCGCTGGCGGTGAGACAACTGCCTAACGTTGGCAATTCTACAATGAGGTTTGGCTTAGCAGTTGACTAAATAATACTAGAAGCATGTAGACAGGACACAAAGTTGCTATGAATTTGAATGACAGTTACTAAAAAGTATACGAAAAAAAGTTTTTAATTTACTATAACGTCACTTATTATTATTACCTAATTTAATTCTATTTGTATTCAAAGCAACTAAAAATCTAAATTCAGAGTTAACTGAAAATAAATCCAATTTCATTTGACCTCTGTTTGCGAAGTTTAAAAACTCCTAGCCCAGTTCAGGTGACGATTCCCATAGGAAAACTGTAATTTTTTTAGCGTTAAGCCCTGAAAGGAATTAATAATAATAATAAAATATAAATATCACGGGACAATACACACCAATTGACCTAGTCCCAAAGTAAGCTTAGTAAAGCAACGGATAAATATATTAATATAGATAGATATATACTTAAATACATATTAAACACCCAAGACCCGAGAACAAACATTCGTATTTTTCATACAAATATCTGCCCCGACACGGGAATCGAACCAGGGACCTCAAGCTTCGTAGTCAGGTTCTCTAACCACTAGGCCATCTGGTCGTCTATAATTAATAATTGGGTCAACTATTCAATGTTCGTCTCCGAGTATGAAAAGCCCAGTTTCGAGTTGCGAAAAAAATGGGGCACGTTGTGTTGTGATTGTGCGAAAAGTGGTGTTACATTGCGAGGTCGACTTTGAAATGGTCAATCGACAAGTTAGTTGCACGACTTTTCTCGCAAATCTAAACTCTAATTCACCATATAACGTTATAAACTTTCGTGATTCTCACTCATAGTCAAAATACCACAAACGGGACTTATCACGCTATTATTACACAAGTATTATTTACCTCGACGTTTCGGCAACGTTACAGTTGCCGTGGTCACGAGTAGACTAACGTGTGACGTTGCCGAAACGTCGAGGTAAATATTACTTGTGTAATAATAGCGTGATAAGTCCCGTTTGTGGTATTTTGTCTAATTCACTATGTCTGTAGCTCGCACCTTCTCATGCAAGCTTGCTCGCTTGTGTCATATTTGATAAAGGTTGGTTCACACGTATTAAGTAATCAAGTAGTTAACTAAATTTTAACTTCATCATCACCATCACAGCCTATATACGTCCCACTGCTGGGCACAGGCCTCCGCTCGGAATGAGAGGGCTTGGGCCGTAGTTTTCACGCGGGCCCATTGCAGATTGGGAACTTCACACTCACCATTGAATTGCTTCGCAAGTTGTGCAGGTTTCCTCACGATGTTTTCACTGAGTTGTTCGGAATTCATGTGCGAAATTACATTTGAAATTTTAACTTAAATTCAAGTAACTTGAAGCGTCTAAAGAATGAATTTAGTGATAAGTAATAAGTTATAATTAAGCGTGCAAATCAGCAAGAAAATTAGAAATTCGTCTATTTTTCGGTTAAGTGGGTGGGCGTGAATTATCACTTGACACGTTTGGACAGGAACGGTTTAGTAAAAAATTAGTTAAGTGTAAAAGTTTGGCGGATCGGTTGCCTTTTGTAAGTTCTTGTATTCGAAGAAGAGAGAAGAACAAGATCTTTTTGGAAAATATCGAAGTGGTCAGAAAACTGTTGGTCGTCCATCTTGGGCTAACTAAAGAACTTAGCTGATGCGAACGTGTCAACGCTTACTAAAAATTAAGTCGCTTAAAATAGAGTTAAAATTTAGCTACTTGATAACTTAATACGTGTGAACCAGCCTTAAGGATGCGCCAGCTACTTGTGCGAAAATGTGCGAGCTACAGGCATGTTTAGTTCTCCGTTGAGGCTGAGCTGACCTCGACGCCGAGCGCGCGCAGCAGACGCAGGCAGCGCCAGGCCACGCCGGCCAGCAGGTAGCGGCGCAGCACGTCTCCCGCCGGCTGCGCGTTGCTCAGCGTGAACAGCCCCGTCACGCGCTCCTCGGGCTTCGTCTCCGGCGCCACTGGCGCTACACACGAAGCACCAACTAAATAATTTAAGGCTGCGTTTCCACCAATAATGGTGGTAGATTTTTTTGAGCCATTTATATGCAAGGCTCGGAACCGGATCATAAAGTAGCGGTAAATACCGGTTTATTTCGGTTCAAGTCCAAACTTTCATAAGAACGCGAACGTTTTTAAGAACTTAACTTTACCCTAAATAAACCGGTTTATTCGACGAGTGACAGCTGGCCGGCCGGCGACGAGCGGCGACGTTTATCCTGCGCCGAAATAAACCGGTTTTTATTGTTCTAAACCGGTTAATCTGAGAAGAACTTTATGGAAATGTTCCCTTAAAAACCGGTTTCAAAATAACAGTTTCGCGAACGAAACCAAAATGAAAAGGTTTTGCGCCAAGTACATGATAACGGTTTGGAAATTTAACCGGTATCCGAGCCTTGTTTTGTGCTTGTCATAGCCTAATTTGAATAAAGATATTTCGACTTTTAATAGTGTTATGTAGTGTAGTGTTGTGATGTGTGTTGTTGTAGTGTTGGTGTTCAATAAAGAACCATTGTATTGGATTGTATGTTATGTGATTGTATAATGTTCATTATACCTGTGGGTGGTTCGGAGTCTGCGGGCGCGGGCGTCGCGCAGTGCGCGCTCACCGCCGACGTCACGCGGTGGATGCCGCAGAGCAGCTCGCAGCCCACGAGGGTCACCACGCCGCTTACCGGACTGACAAACAAACACCAATGGTACTGACCACCGGAGCTACCGTACAACGGCCAACCGATAGTGTCTTTTTCAACCTCGACATTGGCGGAATCATCGATAGTATCGATGGAGCTATATTTTTTCTAAAAATTGATTGAAACACCAATGGAACACTGGCACTAGTGCTTATTGTGGAATGCAAACGTTCAACCCGGTGGCGGACTAAGTGGGGCGGAAGGGGCCCGGGCCTCAAAACTCAAGCCCCAGGGGGTCTCCAAAAGCCACAAATTCTCTTGATCAAGTCCTGCTTAATACTCACATTAAGTTTTAAGACTGGCGGGGTTCATTCAGCCCGAATGACCTTAGTGCGCCACCGGTTCAACCATTAGGACAAGGTACTAGAGATTGGTTTTTTGGAATCTTTTTGTATTTTTTATTTTAATTCCAAATGTTTACTTTTACGGTCATCCCGTAAAACCTAAATTGAAAATACGAACTGAAATATAGATGCACAAAAAAACCAGAAAAATAAGACCAGCACTGGGAATCGAAACCCCAGACGGTACGGAATACCGAGGACCTGGGTTCGATTCCCAGTGCTGGTCTTATTTTTCTGGTTTTTCTGTGCATCTATATTTCAGTTTGTATTTTCAACTTAAGGTACTAGAGATTGCTAAAACAGAGCTACTTTGGTTTCAAGTTTCTAGGACTTTTTATCAGTTCCCGATTGCTCCTGTCATCCATTCAAAGGTCGACGGTAGTGATCCCTTGACGGGATAAGATCGCCTTTGTTCATGTATCTCAACGTATGTCAATTTTATTTGGTTTCATTTTTGTATAATAAAGAGTTAACAAACATACATACTATGACTGGTTACTTGGAGTCATTTTTTTCAACTCCAAATTTGTTACTTTTACGGTCATCCCGTAAAACCATATCGAAAATACAAATTGAGACATCCATTTGCCAAATACGGTATTCCAATTCGTTACACAGTTATAATTATGTAAATAAATAATCTGCGAATCTTTCCCGGTTATCATTGCACCGGTCAATGTCCATAAATTCATAACAGTTCATATCACATGCAAACACGCAAACAAACAATACGCCCGCGCTTATTGCTTTGTTGAAGATAAGTTTGAATCTCACGGTCCTATTTAGAGTTACTTTCTCAAATTTAGGTACTGGAAAGTTTTCAAGACTCTTTTAAAGTTGAGCGACCAGTCCGTTCATAGGTGAATATTATGATCATCTCGGACATGTCAAACTTAAAACCGAAAATTGCTAAAAGTGGCTCCGTAGCGGTAACGACTCATGTGCTCTGCCTACCCCTTTTGGGAATATAGGCGTGATGTTTGTGTGTGGCATCTCGGAATAGCGTTGAATTTTGCCCCGCGCGGTGAGTTGCGTGGTACTTTGGGGACACAAGCACTCAGTTGTTGTCAAACGCGTCTACATAGGCGTTTTAAGCGATGAGCGTTTCCACAAAGGTTGGGTACGCTAACTGCGAGGTGTTGCATCCGAAGGCATACCAAGCTCACGTTTCTTACTTTGCGGGTTGTCTAACGAAGATGTTTACGTCACGTCACTGATACGTGAGCATAAACCATTACTTACCAGAAATTTATGAGCTCCTTTGGATTAGCGCCGTCGTTCAGCCGAATGAGGAACTCGGCGAGAAACAGGTCCAGCCACGTCGATTTCTGGAGAACAAATGGATGTATAGTATACAATGAAGAGTAATCTTTTACGTTAGGGCTGCATCGCAAATGTGCTTTTTCGCAGATCGAAGCTGCGTTAGTTACGACGACGAGCGAAGTGAGGAGCAGTGCTTAGGAAGAATTCTGACCCTAACGTGCGAGACGAGCGAGCGCCAGAAGCCATTTATTTCATTTTAAGTGCTGACTAGGAGCGATGTAATTATTTTACAACTCTGACATCGTGAGATGTGGACTAGATAATATTTTGCAACAAGGTCGTTTTGCGATATGAAATATGAGCCGTATGGATCTAGTTATTGTACATACTAAGTGACCCATACATAACATCAGCTTCGACCGGGTGTCGAACCTGGAATTACGAATGTAAATGATTTTACAGTCGAGGAAACTGAATCATTTACCAAGTTGGAATCTTTTCTTAATCATTTTCGCTATGACTTATTTGGCAAATCTGTGGGATCTCAACATGACATTAGTAGCACAAAGGTTATACCCTGGTACGGGATTCAGTATATTCAGTTTCTTCTACTGTACAGTAACACCACTGTCAATCGGGTTGCAGGAGAGGTGCATGCAATCCGGAAATTTCAATTCGACTGCCAGAAAAAGCTACTTAAATAAATTTTGCTGCCGCTAACTTGCCAAGTTCGCCTTTTTGTAGAAGTACTATTGTTTATTCAATGCCCTAATTCGCTGGGTGCGCGATGACAGCGCCAACTATCGGATACAATTACGGCGGACTTTGAAATATCAAATGGCTGGCTGTCATACGAAGAGCTCACGAAATATCGCAGGTAATTTACATATACTCTATTTGATCATGTAAATCTATAGTGTCGATAATAAAGTTGACCTTTTTTTATTTCCCGTCTAAAATGGCACAATCAATTAATTTCAGGACACAGACTTTCTCATGACTGTCTTCGCGAGAAGCGAGAAGTAATAAAATAAACAAATTTAATCGAATAACGCATTTCATATTAAAATTACATTGAAGAAAGAAAGAAAGAAAATACATTTATTCGGAACAGTGACAGAATAATTACATAATAATTACATTGCAGACAATTATTTATGGCTGTAGTAGGTCGTTAGTAATACAGACTTTTTGTGTATTTTTAGTTAAACATGGCCAAAATAATTATAAAAACTGGATTCCGAGCACACTATACGACATCGCTTTCCAACCACAAACAACAATAAAAGGAAAACAATTAGTTTTGGCTCAATATGTCCAAGATGTAAAAGAAGCTAAATGTGAAGATCGTAAATAAATTCATAATGAGTCACACCATTGATGCTCGTGTAATTCGTCAAACTTCAGTGACACCGGCGCCATACGCGCCATACAAAACATCTTTCTTGCGGTATAGAATTTGCGATCACTGTTTTTGCCACTGTTCTTGCAGTTAACTACGCAGTAGGTTTCGTAACGCATATTTATTTATTTTTGCTTAATAATGTACGAATACGTAAATTACACTAGTAAATAGTGACAGTTAGTCCGCCGAAAAGATCCTTGTTTGGCCGCGGCGCGCGCTGCGGTCGATTCGTGGTTCCTCCACCTCCTACTTTGCACCCAGCGAATACCAAGTAACCATACTAGTTAAGCAAGTTCGCATTAATTTCCCGTTTGGCGCCAAGATCCCAGAGCCTCATCTCAATCATCGATCTTACCTCATACGTGCCGGTCTCGGCCTTGAAGAAGTGGTCCCAGTACGTCTTTAACGCATCTTCCGCCATCGCCGGATATCTAAGACAAATCAAGTTAATCAATATTTGGCCTCTTTAATACACTAAGTAAATCTCTATGTACCTAAGTATATTGAGGAGGTTCTACATAGTAATGTTCTGTTTTCTAAGCGTTTGTTTTACTTTCCCCTGGTAAACTGTAGATATGTTATTAGGAACTAGTCAGACAGTGAAACAGCGAGTTCATAAACAGATTCTTTAGGTTTGTGCATATTAATTATTGAAGAAATATTTACTGCAAGAAATTGACAGCTTCAGTTTGAGGGAGATGTTATGATACTTAGTAAAAATATTAGAGCTATCTTTTTTTGCAGATAGAGACTGTTTTAGGTACCGATTTTTGAAATCACCCCATTCGAGAAAATCTGCTCATTGTCAAAAAGAAACAGCTCAATAGTAGATTGTACAACAAAAGCATAAAACGAGCCATTTTACCCGAGGCGATCATATAGTCAACCGAGCTGGTGCGGCGAGGGTGGATAGACACGTCGAGAGGAAAATGGGTTTAATGCTCGAGTTTTACACTTAGCCTTTCACTTCGATTGAGAGGAAACTAAATAGCAACAGTGGAAACAATAAAATTGTTCACTTACTTTACTAGGTACCTTTTATTTTTCATGTATTGCTATGCTATATAATTATAAGTTTTTAGTCTTATTGATTTATTTTGATTATTTTTTTATTACCATCAGCCACATATGTGGTCTACCACCCTAAAGTTGATAATCGTTTGCATGTCATAAAACAATAATGCCAATAGACGTTTCTGTCATCTGTCAACATGAAAGTTCGACTTTAGCGACAAATTCATTTTAAAAATTGATAGACCACTATTTGGCTGATGGTACTTAAAATAAAAATTATTCAAAAAATATATAGAAACTTTTTTGCTTGTGGCTGTTAAAATCTGATTTCTTGGTCTTAGACGAAGATTTTACTTTATGCACTAGCTAGAGCATAAAAAGTAATTTTATGTCGCCTAGATCCAGCATAAATACCAACAAGAAGTGAAAATAAAATTGTTGACTAGTCTCGTATTTAATATTCAACCCATAATTAGATATTCGCCAATTTAGACTAGAATAGAATTTCGACTGCATTTTCGAGTAATATGATTTTGAAAATCGCCTAGCTGTGCTTGAGTTCCAAATTCAGTTTGAATTTATGTAGACGCTTTGCTTACTTTTGGACTAGGTCATCATCATCATCATTATCATATCAGCCATAGGACGTCCACTGTTGGAAATAGACTTCCAGTTGCCTCGGTAGGAAGCGTCTTGCATCCACCGTGAACCCGCGACTTTAACCAGGTCATCCGCCCATCTCGTTGGTGGACGTCCTACGCTGTGCTTGCCGATCCGCGGTCTCCAAGTCTCTGAGCAATTCTGAGCCTATTTATAAGGCCTATAGTGAAGCACCACGTCTCGGACCTATATGTCATCCCAGGCAACACACATTGGTTAAAGACTTTCGTCTTAAGGCACTGAGGGAATTTGGACGAAATGACATAGCGGAGTTTCCCGAACGCTGCCCATCCGAGACGACTACGAGGACTAGGACAATTGGAGTTAGTTAACTGTCCCGAGATATTTTTTTACATATTATTGTATTTTTTCGCATGCGTCTACTCGAACGATATTGTTCTCAAAATCCACAAAATGATCGTCAAATAAATGTTTAAATGCCATTTCAATTAAAATCGAATCTCGAAATCAGCTGCATATAGTCGCATATAAGTACCTACATCATTTCATCACTTATGTTGTAGGTATAGTTTATCAACTCGAGAAATACCAATCGTCAAACTAATTAATTTGACGAAATAATTAGATAACTTACCTACTAACAACTTAATTTGTAGTTTTAATCGAATTTTACTTTTACGAGTAACCTACCTATACATATCTACGTATGACTCTAATCTTAAAGTAATTTATAGGTACTGTTAACTAATTCTAATAAGAAAATAATGTCAGATTAATGTACCTGAAGGTAAAACAAAGTTCTGGTTTTTCCTAGGGTAGCTGCGACTTAGTAAATGGAAAAGTTTAATGAACATCGTCATTGAAGTGCCAAAATATTTTGGGACATTCCGCAAGTACGCGTGCCGCGCACTTAAGCCGATCATAAGCTAGACTGCATCCAATTACCGTACCTGGTACAGATTCAGTAGAGCACTAGGTACCCAATACGAGTATGAGTTATTTGGCAAAGCCACAATCCATCGGCACAAATAAAACTTTAAGTAATCACATCACACGCGACCGGCGACCAAAAAAAGACGTAAGCACGTAACCACCCACAAAACGAGTCGCATCAAGTCGCTTGCCGTTTGGGCTATCGAAACTAGTTCTACCACCTACCACACCAGCGCGGTGCGTAGTGGCCGCGCGGGTACTAACGCGGCCCGCTAGGCTGACCTATTCTGAACCGCTCTCAATGAGATGTGTATTGTCATCTCGGATTTCGAGACGAGGAAGCCGCGATAGCCAATCGAACTGTCGCGCTAACAATACCGAATCAACCCTCGGGAAACCTTATCTATGCGGGCAAGTCATTCATAATTTATTGGCTGGTTAAATACGAGTATCAGATCATCACGTCGGCATTCTTCAATGGAGTTTCAACCTTCAGCTTTTAAATTAAGATCTATAGCTGTATTAAGGCGGAACTGCAACTTATTGTTGGGTCGGCCGTACGGTACCGGACGTCTTGGTGGTTATCTATCAGTGGGTAGCGTGTTTGTCTTGCAGGCAATCTTGTGTCAGTGCAAATAGTACGCTCTCGTTTTGTTGAGTTTTAATGTTATTAAAGCTACTTGTAGCTACTGTAGCTGTAGCGTAGGCTGTAACCCGCGGTATTTTTGTTTATGCGCTAATTTGGCGGAATGAAAAGAAAAATGAATACGAAAACCTTACGAAAACATACATGACATTGTGCTTACTTCGTTCTAGCATCTTTTTATGAAATAGGGTGACAAACGGGCTTGTGGGTAGTGGATATGGTAAGCAAACATATTGTCACATAGACTCCCACAATAGTGAAGAGATTGTAGATGCGTTGCTAGGCTAAAGGGTTAACATTGGATACCTCACATGCTGCAGGAAGATTAGTGAGATTTAATTATTGAACCAATTTTTTTATTTATATTAAAATATCTGCAATAACAAACATAAAAACCGGCCGAGGGCGTGTCGGGACACACGCAGTGTAATATAAGGGGTAGACGAGAAAAAAAAACACCCACAATTAGATGCATAGAATTTTTTTTTTCAGAATTAAATCCTACCACTTTGCTGATTACGTAACAAACGTACACTCCGTGAGCTCTTAAAAAACCTTCGGATTTTACAAGCATGCTTCGGGTATAGACGATGAAACGCGATTGTGATATGCGTATGTTCTGTTATCAACTTGCAAAACTTTTCAAAGTTACCGTAAAAATTTATGTAGGGAATAATAATAAGTAAAAATAAACCTTACTGTAACAATATTACGCTTCTTTATCTTTTTCTAAATTTAATACAATATGATACTTACAAATAAAACAAAATTAGCATTTTCGAATTCTTCAATCGTTAATTTAAATAGAGAACACCCGCCTTAACAAACTATTTTTATTTGGAAGTATATAGAGCTGTTGTTAGTATCTACTTTTCTTGGGTATGTCAAATGAATTTTTTTGGTCTGCTTTCGTTTAATATTTTTGTAATGTACTTTTCGAAATCCCCGTTGCTTCTATAACTCGGTCTTGAACCTTATTAAAATATTTACGATAAACAATTTTCTTGAAAGTTTCAGCTTCTTTACAAAATATTTATTGGCTATTTACAGAAATACCCTGTTGTTACTATTATTGTACTATTTTTAATTTTAGAACTCTGGCATCCTACTTTTTTGATAAAATGTAATCCAATCGCAATTAATTAAACTACTAACATTATCATTATAAGACTGTACCTAACATGAAGTGTATGGGACTAGAGCCTGAAATAAATGTTAAATTATTATTATTATTATTAAGTTGACTCTCCATGGAAATCAATTTCCGAAAAATAACAAACTAAATAAATAAGTAAGTGGGGATTTTAACTGCTCTATATAAATCAATGAAAACACAACAAGTGCACTCTTCGCGTGATGGATTGCTACTAAGCCAAAAAGACAATTGTCACTTTCTACTAACAAATCCTTCAACTTTCCCCCAAAACCTGAAGGTTTTTCTATGAGCTCACGGATTGTGCCTATGTTTGTATGTACAGTCAAGGGCAAAGATATTGACACGGCCAAAGTTACAAAAATATGTATACACGACTTTATGCACATAGCATTAAGGCCGTGTATACATATTTTTGCAACTTTGGCCGTGTCGATATCTTTGCCCTTGACTGTACAATGATTCTTTTTCCTAAGCTGCGGGAAAAAAAAAAACAAATAGCAAGATAAGGGGAAACTATTAAAGTTCTGTTTGCCACTTTGACTGTGGAACCCTAAAAATGCACTTTTGCTGTCATTATTTGATTTACCAGTTAGTGGGATGTTTATGAACAGATGTGATGTGTTTTCCAGACTTAAACATATTAGATTATTTTATATGGTTGTACATGCTTTCAAAACTACATAATTATATAATCCCTAACCTGGATCATTTCAAAAAAGGTTATCAAGCACATTTGGAACGAAATGCCAATAGAAGCTGTACGTGCCGCATGTGTTTCATTCGAGAAACGTTTGAACCAAGATATTGATATAGCCACCCAAGCCGGTACGGCAAGGGTGTGTAGGCACATTAAGGGGAAATGGGTTTAATGAACAAGTTTTATACTGCTTTTGAAATTAAGAAATGGCAACAGTGGAAACAATTGTTCACTCACAGGTACCTTTTATTTTCATGCATTGCTATACAAAGTATACATTTTTACTTTTATTGATCTAATTTGATTGTTTTTAGTTTTTTTTTTTTATCGAATAAATAAAAAAATATTGAAAAAATATATAGACTTTTTCATTTGTTGGCATCTGATTGCGCTGGTCATAGATTAGAGAAAAGATTTTTCTTTATGCACTAGAAGATAAAAAGTAATTTCCTGTCGCCTAGATTAGCATAAATACGAAGTTTACGAGCATGTGAAGTGAAAAAATATTTTTATGACTTTGGGTCAATAAGATGCTTATATAGAGAAATTTTGAAGACTAGTTCTAACCATTTAGCTGCTAAACATGTGACAAACGGGCGAGCACGTGAATAACAGCAATAGGACTCCAATTGGACCCTTCGAGTATAGAACCCAGAAAAAAGATTTTATTCACAATCACCTTTTATAATACAGGGTGGCAAAGAAGCAGGCATGTAGAAGTCCTAGATAAGACTTATCTACTTTTGTATTCTAGCGTCATTGCTTCAAAATTAATTAGTTTGAACAAATAAGTACATGATAATATATCTAATTGTGGGTAGGTAATTTAATAACAAAACAAATCACAAAATTTACAAAGAAGTCTAAAAAATACTTACAGTTTTATACTATAGGCTGAAGATTGTCTTCGCAAATCACTGTTATAAAAATATTATTCAAGTCCCATGGCTTGTCTAAGACTGCCATGTAGCCCTTTAGAAATAGAAATAGCTTTTGCTTAAATGTGTACACTAGAATTAAATAACACAATTTTAATCAAGGATAATACGAAGGTAATTGCTTAAATTAAAATATGGTAAACACAAAAAATGCACATTGAACAACAGCTGAACTTACTGTACTTTGTTATGACGTTTCGACGTTGACGTTGACGTTTAAATATAGCGCATGAAGTTGACGTTGACAGAAAGAGCGAGACATTACTATAAAAATCGAAAATGTATTTATTGCGATTCTCGATTAAATATGCTTAGGGTGTGTAATCGATTTTATTAGTGATAGTTTATATTTTTTACTAGTTTTTGCCTGCGGCTTCGCCTGCGTAGCAAGAGCTTTTGCTTGTCTGTCGGGATCTCACAAACCATGCGGTCTTCTTTGGCACTATATCTAAACTAATAACGGTTAAAAATTAACAATACCCGTAATAACAAAGTAACAGTTCAAAACATCAAACAATACGAAACACTCAAAACAAAGACGCAACGGCGGCCTTAGGGGGTGGCTAACAAACATGGCAATCGCCCGGGGCCTCGCTCTTGCAGGGGCCTCGGGCAACAACCAAAGCAAATTTAAAAAAATATATAGAATATTTTATACTTGGTTTGGATAGGTATTTAATTAAATGTTAACAAACTTCAGCTACTAGATTTGGTACATTCAAGGATTTTAAACATTTTCTTTATCTATCATTGTAATACAAACTAGACTAGTGTATTTCGAGCTGAAGGTGCTAAATATATTTTTCTTCGATAGTCGACGTCTTAATAATCGAGAAACTGCAGCTCTTTCATTTTTATTTCCTCTTATTAATTAGAAATATTTTTTTAAGTGGTCGATATGACGTTTGTGAGATTGAAATGGCAGAACCGTTGAGGGCTCAGTACTTAGTAGAAACAGTAAAAAAAAAGGCGAAGTCAACTGTCACTGCTGTCACTGTCAAGTAGAATCTAACCTAAAACCTATATGTTGTATTTACTTTGCGATTTGGTGCCATCAATGTGTTTTTTGGATAATTTTTAAAGACCTCTCAGCACAAACTCAGTACTTTAAAATTTGACGCATTTCTCCACGACCTTTGCATGATAATTGGACCACGATTGTATAGTTTCGACGACTATTTCGGCTCTGCTTCTTCGACAACGCTATCTTGTATTCTCGACGACACTTGGCTTGACTTTTGGACCATATTTTCTATTTTAGCGGCTTCACCTTTCAATATGAAATGAGTGAATTTGTGCGAGCAGATACAAGGAACTTGCCACACATGGCTATGAGTCTAGAATATTTTGACACCAGTGATAAGTATACAATGTTGCCGAAATCAGAGGAGATAAAGCACTCTTGTCCGTAGCGGTAAAATGGATGAACGTAAGTACAAAATTATATCAATACAGTTTCTTGTCTATTTTTTAACATTACATTTTAGGGCATCAAAAGTTGAATATGTTGCCGGACCAAAGTTGTACGAGAGCACAGAATAACAAAAACATATTACCTATATTGTGACCATTTACTTAGATATCAACTGACAATGTGATTGATGCGACAGGTGATGTTGTTCAGCATTGGCTGGTAAATATTATGATAGAGTAAAATTTCTGTGGTTAGTGAAACATTATATTATAATTAGCTGTTGCCCCGCGACTCTGTCTACGAAGAATTCGCTTATCGCTTTCCCGCGAGTACTCTGTATTTTTTCAGGATAAAACTGTGAGATAAAAAGTAGCCTATGTTCTTCCTCGGGACTCCAACTACCTCCATAATGAATTTCGGCTAAATCAGTTCAGCGGTTAAAGCATGAAAAGTTAACAGTCAGACAGACAGAGTTCCTTTCACGTTTATAATATTAAATATAAGTAAGGATTTATAATAATTTTGATCTTTTTTTCAGGTGGATGTAAACACATGTTGGTGTTTTTATTTTGGTTGCAAAAAAAAGCCAGTGAAGGAGCATAACCTGTTTTTTCCAAGGACATGCATTTTTCCATAAAAAAGAGGCATAGAAGTATCACGGAACTCCTCAATGGTTAATGGAAGAGAATAGAATAGACCTTAGATTTAGCACGGAAATGTAATTTTGAACATGATGATATCTTAATACAGAAATGTATTTTTAGTTGACAATGCAAGTACAGTCAGCAAATTTTTTTTCTTAAAAATATAATTTTTGGTTTTTATTTGTGTAAGCTTTTATTTTTCCTCAGAATACTTTTTGTTGACTATACTTGTCTTGCATTGTCATCTAATCTGTAATCAGTATAAGTACTGCTGTGATAAGCTAACGGTACTTTAAATTTGTATTCTCATTTTGGTTTATAAACATAATACATACATACTCATACATTGCAAGTCGAATAAAATCTTGTAAAATATGTTTCTTTTCACTTATGATTCACATCATCAAAAATAACGAAAAAATGTGCAGAATTTGTAACCTTGCTTACAGAGATTTTGGTCAGGTTCGATTCCCAATCATGTATGTATTAGAGTCAGACAAAATAAAACAGTTGAATACCATATATATCCATACTAATATTATAAATGCGAAAGTGTGTGTGTTAGTATGTTTCTCCGTCTTTCACGTCGCAACGGAGCAACAGATCGACATGATTTTTGGCATAGAGATTGTTTATGGGCCACAGAGTGACATAGGCTACTTTTTATCCCGGAAAAATAAACAGTTCCCGAGATAACAGCGCGCGATAACCGAATTCCACGCGGGCGAAGCCGCGGGCAAAAGATAGTATATATACACACATCCAGTTCAACTGGTAGAACAAACGATACAATCTAGGGTCACTGTCACAAGTACAAGTACTAAAAATACAAGTAAATCACCACGGTTTTGTTATAACTTATGATCAATGGTACGCATATTGTTTACACGTATAACACACAAGTTAATCAAACCACGGTTGCTTAGGAAATGAAAAGCTTAATATGATGACAGCCCTTTTATATAAAAATCTTAACAGCGTGATTCAGCTTTTCCTTGAGACGAGATAGTGACATCTTTTGATGCAAAAGTAAACTAAAATCCCGGTTTAACACAAAGTGACCTATAATATTTGTATTATATTTCCTTGTATTTCTTAATAGTACTTCTAATGCCTTTATGGGGATGGCACAATATTTAATTTAATAAAAATAAGACTAGTTTTTAAATTACCCTTTGCCAGGAATATTATATACATGTTCCAATAAATCGGGTCTTTTGAGACATATGTTTATGCTAAATGTTTTATGATAATTTGTGTATTTATGAAATAAAAACAATATAAATTATTGCATTTTTATTATATTACTCTGCAAATTAACTAAAACTATCTAAAACACATGCAATAAGACAGCTTTGTCTACATAATTTTATGTGGTTATGGTTAATAACAGAGAGGCTTCAAAAATACGGATTCTTTTAATCTTCAAACTTTAATCTATTTAAAAAATTCAACAGTGTTCGATGGCGGGGAAAAATATTTGCTTGGACATCACATACAGCTATGTTCTCCAAAAATGTGCTAGGGATGACTCCTAAAATTTTTAATAAGCTACCAAAAACTGTAACAGAGAAGGAAGTATTACCTAGTTTCAAAAAAGCATTAAAAGATTTTTTAACCGACAAGGCATATTATTCAGTTAACGAGTATCTACTAGATAATATAGACTAGATATTGTTTTCAAAATGTTCCACTGACCTTATCTTATCTTATCTACAAAATGATTTATATAACATTAATGTAATATTGATTGTAATTTAATTATTTCCTATTTTTTTTATTGTATAATTATTTAAATTCATAACTTAAAAATTTGTATGCTGAAAGGCAAGACATGAAGGACAGGACATCAAATTATTGTACATCTATATATTCAATTTAATAATTGTATATAGGAACTCATGTTTGACAAATAAATTATCTTTATCTTTATCAAATCACGCATTTCACATGTATTCTCAAGCTCGCTATGTTACACTATGGCTTATAGGTTTCAAACTTACTTACAAAAATGTTACAATTAATGAATATAAAACAAAAAGGAATGAAACGCAAGCAGAGGAACATTACAAATAAAAATAAAAATAAAAACGAAAAGTGTGTGTTAATGTGTGTGTGTGTGTGTGTGTGTGTGTGTGCGCGTGTGTGTGCGTGTGCGTGCGCGTGCGAGTGCGTGTGTGTGTGTGTGTGTGTGTGTGTTTTCCGCAGTTAGTGTGCGAGAACTAGTGGATTAGGATTAGATACTACTTACGACCCCACTAACTACATGAGCGTAAAATGTCTTCGGTATCGTTGTATGAGAGAGAGGCAAACCATTTTTTCACAATACATTTTACCGAGTGCATGGTACGTGATTTTAAATCGCAGACCCTACACACAGCATTGTACACAAACGGATGTGCAAAAAATGCAGCACGTTTTGCGTGTGCCGATTTAACGAAGGGTACCGGAACCCGGTGTGTTTATTATTACGAAATATTGTAAGCTACACAAAGATATAGATTTTTTTGTTCTTTCAAGATTCAAGTATATTTTTTATAAAATCTTGGCCTTAAACATAAATGGCGTGGAATGGAAAAAAAAACAAGAGATGTTTTACATGTTTTACCATGTGTTTTACCATGGACTTGCCATGGACTTACTATAATTGTTCCAATTGTTTATTTAACTTTTGACAGCTCGAGTACTAATTAAAATAGTGATGCCATGATGCGTTACTGATTCGATTTCTATTAACGATCAGTTTTATTCATGAAGAAGTTTTAATCGATTTAACAGTAAGTCAACACAGTATTTATTTTTGCTCAACATTTTGCATTGTTTTATAAACATTCACAGGTGTTTAAGTTCTTACATATTAAAATAAACCATTTATGTTAAGTTAATATGTTTATCACTTCCGACGTTAATTTAGTAATTTTGTCAATTATGAAGCGGCAAAACTGGACGCAGCAGCCACGCCAGTTTGTTGTCACTCACATCGAGACGCCCGTGGTAGGTAATAATATAATAATAATAATAATAATAATTTTATTGTTATAACTGTGTCGTTTACATGTATAGTTTGAGGCCTCCTAGTAGGTAAGTAGGTTACCTGTAGCAGGAGACCCCGCTCTTCCAGAAATAGTTTTATTTATAAATTACAGTCTACGCTCGTAACAATAATTAGGAACTTATACTTACAGAACTTGTACTTAAAAAACAAGTGTGTATGTTAGTATGTGTGTGTGTGTTTGTGTGTGTGTGTGTGTGTGTGTATGTGTGTGTGTGTGTGTGTGTGTGTGTGTGTGTGTGTCTGTGAATGTTTCCTTGTGTGTTTACACATGTGAATATCTAGCTTTACATTACAATCATACTACTCATACAGCACACAAAACAACATTCTATGTATTTGATATATCAGAATTCAGTTCATAAGAATTTCTTCAGTTTCAATGTAGGTGAGATCCATTATATACCTAACTAACGCCTTTTTACAATGAAATTGGTTTAAAGGGTAAATTTGTATTTTCTTGTTGATTACATTATACATGTGCGGTGATTGTATACAGTACTGTCTCCTTGCAAACACAGATTTAAAAGATGGTACAGGCGCCACAGTGATGGCTCTCCTAGGCTTGGTAGTCTGAGTTTTGAAAATTAGGTTATTATGTAGTTTAAAAATTAAAGATCTGTATCTAAGATCTGTTGTAAATAAGCTCTACCCGATCTGACGGATTTGTTCCAGCCGATTCAGCTTGGGTTCGGTAGTAAAGGCGGCTGCGAAGCAGCTGTTCACGCGGCACGCACTTTTTTTGGAGCTCGGTGGCGGTCAGGTGCTGTTAAAGGTTGATGTTAAGAACGCCTTTAATGCGGTTGACAGGGCCGCTTTTTTAACCCAAGTTAAGGTGCGTCGTCTTCCATACAAACTTTGGTACATCAATATTTCTTCCACAGACGTTATTTCGACGCGATTTTTTGAGGATAGTTAGTTATGGGCATATTGTTGTCGCAAATCACAAAATGGAGAGGATCTATAATACCTAAATTTCAGTATGATGCAGTAAATTTTGATCCATTTTACTGTGGTGTGAGTAGCTAATGTCAAATATAATCTGTTGTAAAAAGGTATTGACTATTTCGGGCGGTCACGTGACCACCTAGTTTGGCTCAGTGGTACCAATTCTTAGAGGTATGTAGTAAGAGAAGGAGTTCGAAACTCGATGACGCATAATGATTCTTTTTCTTTTTTTTTTTACTTTTTTATGTTTATTTACAAAGAATAAGTAATAGCATTTCGATAAAGTGCAATTAACCATGAAATTCAGTATTTTTAAGTCAGGTCAAACCAAAGAAAGTAATGTTTTTTCTTGAGGTCATCAATCTACTCTTTTTATCAAATAGCTGGCAAACTAGCATGCGGGTCACCTAATGGTAAGTGATCACCGCCGCCCTTGGTCACCTACAGCATTATTAGGACTGCGGGTGCGTGGCCGGCCTAAAAGGAGGAGGGGGGGGGCTAAATTGGGCGGTATGGGGGCAGGATAAAGGGGGGAGGGAGTTGGGCAAAGGTACTATTTCACGCCGGTATTCAGATGGAGGTTGGTACTACTCCGGTCGAGCCGGCCCATTTGTACTGCAGTCAGCAAGTGGTTACAGTAAGGCTCTACCACATGAAAACTTGCTTGAACAACTAGATGCCTTCAAGAATGTTCTATGATGATGATGATGATGATGAATTCCTGTAGTCCCTCAGCAGGGACATAGGGCTCGCAGTAGGGACTTCCATGCGTCACGGTCCTGTGCTGTGGCTTCTAGGTCTCGCCAATGGTACCCAATTAGGGAGATCTCCTTCTCAACCGATCGTCTCCAGGTGATTCGGGGTCGGCCTGGCCTCCTACTACCAGCAGCTTGCCACTCCAGCGCTTGCTTGGCGAGATGAGCATCGGTTCTCCGCAACACGTGTCCGATCCAGCGCCACTTCCTCAATAGGATCTCCTTATCAATTGGCTTCTGGCTCGTCAACTCCCACAGTCTAGTGTTTGTAATGGTTCGTGGCCAATAAACTCCTAATATGCGACGCAAACACTTGTTCACAAAAACCTGGAGTTTACTGGTGATTGCTTTCTTGACGAGCCAGGTCTCACACCCGTACAGGAGAACCGATTTGACATTTGAGTTGAAAACTCTGATTTTTGTGCGCCGTGTTATTACGTGGGACGTCCAGACCGGTTTGAGTTGTGCATATGCGGCACGAGCCCTGTTTATGCGCGCTTCGACATCTGCATCGGTTCCACCATTTGGGTCAACAAAACAAGAATGTTCTATACTTATTATTAATTAATAAAAAGCTTGTAAAATAATGGCGTATCGCAACAAAAGCGTAGTGTAATTTGTTTGTTACAATTTCACTTAGCGGGTCAAAATTTGAATGGTTTGGCTGTATGTAAGTAAAAACCGGGTGTTAGGATAAAATACCTAGCCTAGCGTTATTTACTTTCATTGGCAGTCCTGAACTTAGATAAACTTTCATAGTTCTCGGGCAAAATATCACACGTGTTGTAAAATGTAACTAAATATTTTGCATACATTTTGCGTAGACGCTAGCGCCATGCCGCGGTCATATAAGTAATATATTTTTTGGAATTCCTTGGTACCCTATCACAAAAAAACCGGCCAAATGCGAGTCATTTGGTGTATGGGAGCCCCCTTTAAATAATTATTTTATTCTGTTTTTAGTATTTGTAATACATAATCTGTGAAAATTTCAAGTGTCTGACTATTACGACTCAAGAGATAGAGCCCTGTAACAGTCGGAACCCTGCACTGCTTTCGTGAGGAAACCTGCACAAACCTGCGAAGCAATTCAATGGTGCGTTTTTTTTTTATACGACTGGATGGCAAACGAGCATGTGGGTCTCCTGATGGTAAGAGATCACCACCGCCCATAAACATTTGCAAACCAGGGGAATTGCAGATGCGTTGCCAACCTAGAGGCCTAAGATGGGATACCTCAAGTGCCAGTAATTTCACCGGCTGTCTTACTCTCCACGCCGAAACACAACAGTGCAAGCACTGCTGCTTCACGGCAGGATTAGCGAGCAAGGTGGTGGTAGCAATCCGGGCGGACCTTGCACAAGGTCCTACCACCTGCAAAAGCGTGTGAAGTGAAGTTCCCAATCCGCACTGGGCCCGCGTGGGAACTATGGCCCAAGCCCTCTTGTTCTGAGAGGAGGCTGGGATGTAACAGATGGACGGACAGACAGACAGCGGAGTCTCACCAATAGGGTTCCGTTGGCACGTTCCCTAAAAAAAATTGTACTAAAAAAGAAAAAAAGTCGCTAAAAAAGACACTAACAACGAAAGCATTAGGTTATATCGGTTGTAATATTCGTCTAGCAATCATAACAAAATAGGCTGAATGAAAGAGGTTTTAAAGAAACTTAGAATGAAGTACTGGCTGGTTAGATAATTAAAAATATAATGTCATGGAAATGTCATCCAGACTATCACCACTAGTCACATTTATTTGTATGTCAGTAATTTTTAAATTTATTGTCGTCTTCAGTTCAATAATTTTAATGTAGAAGAATGGCGCTGTCTCATATTTCGTTTCCTAGATTTTTTTTACCGTACAACGGTAAAACCTACAAGACAATGGCAAAATTGACCTCCAATGGACAGAGCCACAGTTTTCCAAAAAACAAACAAGTTTATTGTCTGGAGGAAGGAAATATCTAAGGCGCTAAAAGGACTACAATATAATCCTTACAGCATAGGATATGCTGTGAAATCTGACACAGGTATAGTCGCAACACATTTTTTAATACTATAAAATTGAGTGTTTTTTTACTAAAAGTGTACCTACGCTTTGTAAGATTTTTATAATACCGGTAAACCATGATCATAGCAATTAACATTATAGGTATAGGATTTTCGGATGAAGTGTGTATTTTTTTATAACAAGCTTTTTACAAGCTTTTATTTAGTTTCACCTGTCCCGTTGTCTGTCTATCTGTCTGTCTGTCTGTAGTCAAATCTTGCAAGTATAATTTGACCAACTTCCAGTAGTCAGATTGACTTGAAATTTGGAATGATTATGTAATTTGCGTGACAATACAATAATCTGGTAGTGACATCCTGGTAGTCCGACCAGGATCGTCTCCGCAGGACGGAACTCTTCAACGGTTAATAGCATCGACTTGAAATTTGGTATGCAAATGTTTTTTGTGTGACAATGCAAGTACTGTCAACAAAAAGGACAGTTATAAAAAAAAAAACTGTGATTAAAAATGAAATTTTACCAAACCTTATTAAATTTAGTGGTTCAACATTTAGTGGTATCGATTTGAAACGTGGTACAGAGACGTACCCAGTTTGGATGACAATGTAAGTAGGTTCAGTCAGCGAAACAAAATGTGCAGTCAGCAAACAAAATACAAAATCTTGTTACATTTTGTATACTTATTAGTATTGATTCCAGCCAGTAGCTAGTTATAGGTGGTGCGCTGTCTGTCATCGAATCACACACACACACACACACACATTCAGTCAGTATTTTTGCAAGCTTTATTTAACTTGCAATGTATGTATGTATGTATGTATGTATGTATGTATGTATGTGTGTTCAAACCTTGCAAGTTAAATTCAACCAACTTCCAGTAGCCGGATTGTCTTGAAATTTGGCATACTTTATGTAAATTGAGTGACAATACAATAATCTGGTAGTGGCATCCTGGTAGTCCGGCTAGCATCGTCTCCGCAGGACGGAACTCTTCAACAGTTAATGGCATCGACTTGAAATTTAGTACCTATAAAATATATAATCCTAATGATAAATAAATTTGAAAGTTTGTAAGTGAGTGAGTTTGTGAGTGAGTATGTTTGTTACTTCTTCACGCTGAAACGGCTACGCAGATTTGGATGAAATTTGGTACAAAAATAGTTTATAACCTGGATAAAAACAACTTGGATATTGAATACTTTTTATCCCGATATTCCCACGGGATAGGAATAAAATCTCGAATTAATAACCGCTAGGCTTAGAGACATGAAATTTGGTATGTACATAGCTGGACATTTGGAATAACACATAGGCTCCTTTTATCCTGATATTCTTACGGGATAGGGATAAAATCTTGAAATAACAACCGCTGGGTTTAGAGTCATGAAATTTGGCATGGTTGGTTTAATTTAACGTCAGTGAAAACCACGATGTAATTTTAGGGAATTCCCACGAGAATTTAATAAAATCCCGGAATTTCAATTCAACTGCTGTATCTATTGATTTACGCGTGCGAAGCCGCGGGTAAACGCTAATAATAAATATCACGGGACAATTCACACCAATTGACCTAGTCCCAAAGTAAGCTTAGCAAAGCTTGTGTAATGGGTACTAAACAACGGATAAATATAATTATATAGATAGATACATACTTAAATACATATTAAACACCTAAAACCCATGCAAATGTAGTGACAATGCAAGTACAGGTAACAGTAACAAACGTACAGTCAGCAAATGTACTAAAAATGTTTTTTACCAAAAACTTATTATTTATGTAAGATGTAATGTGTCATGTTTTTTTTTTCAAGATTTTATTTACTTTCACCTGTCCCGTTGTCTGTCTATCTGTCTGTCTGTCTGTAATCAAATCTTGCAAGTTAAATTTGACCAACTTCCAGTAGTTGGATTGACAATCGATATACTTATGTAGATTACGTGATAATCTGACAATACAATAATCTGGTAGTAACATCCTGGTCTGGTAGCAATATCCTCAATAGTTATAGGCATCGACTTGAAATTTGGTATGCAAATGTAGTTTGGGTGAAAATTAAAGTACAGTCAACAAAAAGGGCAGTTATCAAAAAAAGCTTGTATTGTAAATTAAATTTTTACCAAAACTTATTGAATTTGCAAGCCATCGAGCAATTTTTAATTATTTTGTTTCTTGGAATCATATATAATATACATATAATTATATATATGTTTCTCATTCTCTTATTGTATGTTAAGTTTCAAGGTGGATGCAAGCCGCTTACAACCGAGGGAACGGGAGGTCTATGGGAGAGGCCTATGTCCAACAGTGGACGTCCTATGGCTGATGATGATGATGATATGTATGTTTCGTGATAATACAATAATCTGGTAATGAAATTGTGTTGGCCCGGTCACAGTTATCTCCGCATGATGTAACTCTTCAACATTTAGTGGTATCGACTTGAAACGTGGTACACAGACGTACCTAGTTTGGATGACAATGTAAGTAGGTTCAGTCAACGAAACAAAATGTGCAGTTAGCAAACAAAATACAAAAACTTGTTATATTTTGTATATACCTATTGGTATTGATTCCAGCCAGTAGCTAGTTATAGGTGGTGCGCTGTCTGTCATCGAATCACGCACACACACACACACACACACATTCAGTCAGTATTTTTCATTTATTATTTTGCAAGCTTTATTTAACTTGCAATGTATATGTATGTGCGGTTCAAACTTTGCAAGTTGAATTTGACCCACTTTCAGTTGGATAGACTTGAAATTCGGCATACTTACTCAGTAAATCTTGTGACAATACAATAATTTGGTAGTGTCACCCAAGTGGTCCAGCCACCAGCCAGACGTCTCGATCGTCAGGACGGAACTCCTCAACGGTAAATGGCATCGACTTGAAATTTGGTACAAAAATGTACTAATTTGGATGACAATGCAAGTACAGTCAAAAAAACTTCAGTCAGCAAAAAAGCTTGTATTTAAAAGTACAATACAAAAAATGATGATGATAATGATGAGATGATGATGATAACGATGATAATGATGATGATCATGATGATGTGATAATGATAATGATGACGACGACTACAACGACGATGATGATGATGAGATGAAGATGGTGACGACGATAATGGTTTTTTTATTCGAATGGATGGCAAACGAGCAAGTGGGTCTCTTGATGGTAAGAGTCAGTAAGAGATCACCACCGCTCATAAACATCTGCAACACCAGGGGTATTGCAGATGATGGTGATGATGTGATGTTTATGATGACGATGATGATGATGATGATGAGTCACGGGTAACAGCTAGTTATTTGATAAGAGCGTTTTATACCTGCATAACAACAAAGCCGAAAGAAATTTTTAGCAGTGTTATGTCTATGTTTTGCGTAGGTACCTATATGTATCACAACAACGCTGCTTGATTGATTTCAAAGAAAAGGGACGCTATTTGACATGTAAATGACACGAATTCACAGGGACTCTTCAACGTGATTGTGATTGTGACAAAGTGTATAATTTGAGTTCAGATAGAGATAACTAGTGTATGTAAACCTACTTAGTAGTCATTTCTAATTTAAAAAACTAATTTCAGGAATTAGACTAATTTTTACTAAAAATCATCTAATTGGACTCCAGTGGATCACTTAGAAGGTAAGACCTGCTTTGCTTCTTTTTGTCACAAATAAGTAATTTCACATTATCATCACAATACAAGTAATATGCAGTAGATCGACTTCATACTAGCGCACGAATCGACGCACGCACAGCCAAGCGTCAATTACACGACCGCTAACCAATGCCTCCAACCAAGCGCCACGCAGTCCGGTCGCTGGTCGCCCGCTCTATTCACCCTCGTTACGATTCCGTAACGTGGCTATATAGCGCTTGGTACTAACTCTTCATAAGAATGAGATTTTTTTGGGCTGATAGTTTCTGTTGTAATATTTGGTGGAAAGTGCTGGAAGAGAATTAAATAACTGATTTGTAAGATATGAGTTAGCAAAAAGATGTTCATTGACAACAGTGTTTATTTCGAGTAACTAACTAGGCAATACATAAAGAAAAAATATAACTATATAAACAAGTCTGCACAACAGACGTTACTTACTATCTACAACAGTTAAAACGGAGAATTAGTGAAGATTGGGAACAGCAATTGAATATAAAAAAAAAATTAGAGATGCGAGACTGGATTCGAAACCATGATCCTTCTTGAATGGCCATATTAGTAGGTCGAACTACTCTGTTACCACGTACCTTTTACCCTAACTGAAGCGAAGGTTATGTTTTGGACCTGTGTGTATATATTTAAGTATGTACGTATGTTCCTATGTTCGCTCGTAACTACTCAACGGTTTAACCAATTGTGACAAGTGACGTCATTACATTTGTCTTATTAGCGTGAGGGTCACTTATTGGGTAAATAAAATTCTTATGAAGTCAAAGTTTAAGGTGTGTGTGTGTGTGTGTGTGTGTAGATGTAATTTTGTTGAGCTTAAATAATCTGAACTACTGTTGATGCACCACCTGCTGTAAACTACGTAGTCCTAATATTATTATATTTGGCTCTCTGTTGCCAAATATAAACTCCAGGCTCCAGCACTGCGGTGTGGAATGACAATTTTGGATCTATATTGGAATCCATAACAACTTATGTCATAATGATATTTTGCCATAATGTCATTCCATATTTTTTTTCCTAATATTGAATATCCTAATGCTTATTTGCACTAATTTCGTAAGTACTAATTAACATATTATGTCCTTATACTCACATGTCCAAATATTGGTTGACATAATCACTTTTGTACTAAACTGGTTTGGAAACTTCACACACCGTTGAATCATCCCCCTTACCACTAATATAATAAATGCGAAAGTTTGTAAGTCTGTTTGTTTGTTTGTTACCCCATCACTTCAAAACCGCTGAACCAATTTAGATAAAATTCGGTACCTACATAGATAGTTTGAGTCCCAGAAAAGGCCATAGGATAGTTTTTATCCCGGGAAATTGCATATAATAGTAGTAAATAATAATACACTAAAAAAAAGGCCACTTTATAAATAATTTTAAATAAAATACTTTTCTGACTGCTGTTCTTTTTTGTAGGGGTCGCAGTTCTAACCTAACCTATTTTTCTGGCTGCGGTTCGTTTCTGTAGGAGTCGCAGTTCTAACCTAACCTAACTTACTTTTCTGGTACCGATTCGTCACTGTTGGGAACTCAGTTGTAACGTAATATACTTTTCTGGCTCGCAAGTCGCTGTTTACCTACAAGTGCTCTGTTATGACAATTAATATTATGGATTTTAATATTATTACTCGTAAGTTTTATGTCTTACTATATTAGTACAAAACATATTAGGGATGTAGAGTATTAGGACATGTAATATTATGGCTTATGATTATTAGGACAAAAAATCATTAAGGCAAAAATAGGATATGTCAAAAGTGTTTATGGCAAAAGTGTTATGGCATTTGAGTTTAGGACAAACGATATTATGGATTACGAAGGGGACCCGTCAATTATATCTCCAGTCGAGTAAGCTGTGCATTATCCGTCAGTCAGTCATACAGTAGGTAACGTTACTCTTATTAATAAGTTATAAACCTCCACCAGTTTAGTGAAATTACAAAATAAGATAAAAGGTCAACTCGATTTTATGGTTCGGTACCCCAAAACCCTATTACTTAAGACTTCGTGGTCGTTTGTCCG
>NC_133481.1:607822-657397 GCF_025370935.1 Choristoneura fumiferana
AGTTTCCTCGCGATGTTTTCCTTGACCATAAAGCTTATGGTAGATATCAAATGTGATTCCGCGCATTAAAACCGAAAAAGCATCGCTTACTTTACTTGTTGCGTAAAACGGAATATTTTGTAAGTAAGTACAGCATTTTATCCAATAATTCACATTGTCAATATTCAGAAAATTCATAGTTGTGCGATGTATCAAGATTTACTTCATACCTATTCATTTTCTACAGTTTATGACTTACAGAGTAAGTCAGCAAATATTTTAGAATAAGTTTCAAAACTAAAATTGTACTAGTAATGATACAGCAAGGGATTAAATGAATACAATAAAATGCGCTAAAAGCTCGGCGCTCCTTTAGCCTACGATTTACGGTGACATAATATAGAATGTTCAAAATAGCCTGAATAGCTTCGAGAAAGTGCCGTGCTTTTATTTTTGTTTTGCTCGACTTGGCCTCCGGGCACTGCCGTGCCCCCGGATTAAAAAACTTTAGGTTTAATCAAACCAAAATCTATTTCTGAAACAACTTGATACTTTATGTCGTTAAACTGAATATTTACCGTCGTTTAGGGGTGATTCTAAAAAGCGGCATTATAATCTGCGAATGAGTTTTTGAATACNAATACTTTTAAATTAAAACTTATTACTTTTTTTCCATTTCAATTAAATCGAATCTCGAAATCAGCTGCATTATAGTCGCATATACCTAAGTACCTACATCATTTCATCACTTATGTTGTAGGTATAGTTTATCAACTCGAGAAATACCAATCGTCAAACTAATTAATTTGACGAATAATTAGATAACTTACCTACTAACCACTTAATTTGTAGTTTTAATCGAATTTTACTTTACGAGTAACCTACCTATACTATCTACGTATGACTCTAATCTTAAAGTAATTTATAGGTACTGTTAACTAATTCTAATAAGAAAATAATGTCAGATTAATGTACCTGAAGGTAAAACAAAGTTCTGTTTTTCCTAGGGTAGCTGCACTTAGTAAATGGAAAAGTTTAATGAACATCGTCATTGGGAAGTGCCAATATTTTGGGACATTCCGCAAGTACGCGTGCGCGCACTTAAGCCGATCATAAGCTAGACTACATCCAATTACCGTACCTGGGTACAGATTCATTGAGCACTAGACCCAATACGAGTATGAGTTATTTGGCAAAGCCACAATCCATCGCACAAATAAAACTTTAAAGTAATCACATCACACGCGATCGGCGACCAAAAAAAGACGTAAGCACGTAACCACCACAAAACGAGTCGCATCAAGCCGCTTGCCGTTTGGGCTATCGAAACTAGTTCTACCACCTACCACACCAGCGCGTGCCGTAGTGGCCGCGCGGGTACTAACGCGGCCCGCTAGGCTGACCTATTTCTGAATCATTCTCATTGAGATGTGTATTGTTCATCTCGGCATTCGAGACGAGGAAGCCGCGATACGCCAATTCGAACTGTCGCGCTAAACAATACCGAAATCAACCCTCGGGAAACCTTATCTATGCGGGCAAGTCATTCATAATTTATTGGCTGGTTAAATACGAGTATCAGATCATCACGTCGGCATTCTTCAATGGAGTTTCAACCTTCAGCTTTTTAAATTAAGATCTATAGCTGTATTAAGCGGAACTGCAACTTAGTTTAGGTCGGCCGTACGGTACGGACGTCTTGGTGGTTATCTATCATGGGTAGCGTGTTTGTCTTGCAGGCAATCTTGTGTCAGTGCAAATAGTACGCTCTCGTTTTGTTGAGTTTTAATGTTATTAAAGCTACTTGTAGCTACTGTAGCTGTAGCGTAGGCTGTAAGCCGCGGTATTTTGGTTTATGCGCTAATTTGGCGGAATGAAAAGAAAAAATGGATACGAAAACCTTACGAAAAACATACATGACATTGTGCTTACTTCGTTCTTGCCTTTTTATTGAAGGGTGGACAAACGGGCTTGTGGGTATGGATATGTAAGCAAACATATTGTTACATAGACTCCCACAATAGTAGAGATTGTAGATGCGTTGCTAGGCTAAAGGAACATTGGATACCTCACATGCTGCAGGAAGATTAGTGAGATTTAATTATTGATTTTTTTATTATATTAAAATATCTGCAATAGACAAACATAAAAACCGGCCGAGGGCGTGTCGGGTCACACGCAGTGTAATATTAGGGGTAGACGAGAAAAAAAACACCCACAATTAGACGCACAGTTTTTTTTTTTTTTTTTTCAGAATTAAAGCCTACCCACTTTGTTGATTACGTAACAAACGTACACTCCGTGAGCTCTTTAATAAAAAACCTTCGGATTTTAGAAGCATGCTTCGGGTATAGACGATGAAACGCGATTTGATATACATGTTCTGTTATCAACTGCAAAGACTTTTCAAAGTTACCGTAAAAGTTATGTAGGGAATAATCATACCCTGGTGTGCCAGATGTTTATGGGCGGTGGTGGTCTCTTACTATCAGGAGAGCCACTTGTCGTTTGCCATCCAGTCGAATAAAAAAAAAAGTAAAAATAAAACCTTACGTAATAATTTATTCGCTTCTTTATCTTTTTCTAAATTTAATACAATATTGACTTTTGTCATGTCATGATACAAATAAAACAAGATTAGCATTTTCGAATTCTTCAATCGTTATTTAAATAGAGAACACCGCCTTAACACACTACTTTTATTTGGAAGTATATAGAGCGGTTGTTAGTATGTACTTGTCTTGGGTATGTCAAATGAATGTTTTAGTCTGCTTTCGTTTAATATTTTTTATATGTACTTTTCGAAATCCCCGTTGCTTATATACTTGGTCTTGACCTTATTAAAATATTTTACGAAAACAATTTTCTTGAAAGTTTCAGCTTCTTTACAAAATATTTATATAAATTATAAACAATTTCCCATTATTGGCTATTTACAGAAATACCCTGTTGTTACTATATTGTACTATTTTAATTTTAGAACTCTGGCATCCTAATTTTTTGATTAAAATGTAATCCAATCGCAATTAATTAAACTACTAACATTTATCATATAAGACTGTACCTAACATGAAGTGTAGGGAAGAGCCTGAAAATAAATGTTAAATTATTATTATTATTATTAAGTTACTCCCATGGAAATCAATTTCCGAAAAATAACAAACTAAAATAAGTGGGTGATTTTAACTGCTCTATATAAATCAATGAAAACACAACGAGTGCACTCTTCGCGTGATGGATTGCTACTAAGCCAAAAAGACAATTGTCATTTTCTACTAACAAATCCTTCCAATTTCCCCGAAACCCAAAGGTTTCTCTTTGAGCTCACGGATTGTGCCTATGTTTGTATCTACAATGATTCTTTTTCCTAAGCTGCGGGAAAAAAATCAAACAGCAAGATAAGGGGAAACTATTCAAGTTCTGTTTGCCACTTTGACTGTAGAACCCTAAAAATGCACTTTTGCTGTCATTACTTGATTTACCAGAGTTAGTGGGATGTTTATGAACAGATGTGATGTGTTTTCCAGACTTAAACATATTAGATTATTTTGTATGGTCGTACATGCTTTCAAAACTACATAATTATAATAATCACTAACCTGGATCATTTCAAAAAGGTTATCAAGCACATTTGGAACGAAATGCCAATGGAAGTTGTATGTGACGCATGTGATTAATTCGAGAAACGTTTGAACCAAGATATTCATATAGCCACCCAAGCCGGTACCGCAAGGGTGTGTAGGCACATTGAGGGGAAATGGGTTTAATGCTCAAGTTTTATACTGCTTTTGAAATTAAGAAATGGCAACAGTGGAAACAATTGTTCACTTACTAAGTACCTTTTATTTCATGCATTGCTATACAAAGTATACATTTTTACTTTTATTGATCTAATTTGATTGATTTTTAGTTTTTTTTTTAAATGAATAAATAAAAAATATTGAAAAAATATACAGACTTTTTCATTTGTTGGCATCTGATTGCTTTGGTGGGTTAGTCTCACTTCGTCTAAAAAGCAACTGGTCTATGTAGCATGTGGTCTAAAAAGCAGCTGGTCTAAGTAGCAAATGGTCTATAAGGCAACTGGTCTAAGAAGCAAGTGGTCTATAAGGCCACTGGTCTAAGTAGTAAGTGGTAAGATTAGAGAAAAGATTTTCTTTATGCACTAGAAGATAAAAAGTAATTTCCTGTCGCCTAGATTAGCATAAATACGAAGTTTACGAGCATGTGAAGTGAAAAATATTTTATGACAATTTTTATGACTTTGGGTCAATAAGATGCTTATATAGAGAAATTTTGAAGACTAGTTCTAACCATTTAGCTGCTAAACATGTGACAAACGGGCGAGCACGTGAATAACAGCAATAGGACTCCAATTGGACCCTTCGAGTATAGAACCCAGAAAAAAATATTTTATTCACGATCACCTTTATAATACAGGGTGGCAAAGAAGCAGGCAAGTAGAAGTCCTAGATAAGACTTATCTACTTTTGTATTCTAGCGTCATTGCTTCAAAATTAATTAGTTTGAACAAATAAGTACTTACATGATAATGTATCTAATTGTGGGTAGGTAATTTAAAACAAAACAAATCACAAAATTTACAAAGAAGTCTAAAAAATACTTACAGTTTATACTATAGGCTGAAGAATGTCTTCGCAAATCATTGTTATAAAATATTATTCAAGTCCCATGGCTTGTCTAAGACTGCCATGTAGCCCTTTAGAAATAGAAATAGCTTTTGCTTACATGTGTACACTAGAATTAAATAACACAATTTTAATCAAGGATAATACGAAGGTAATTGCTTAAATTAAAATATGGTAAACACAAAAAAATGCACATTGAACAACAGCTGAACTTACTGTACTTTGTTATGACGTTTCGACGTTGACGTTGACGTTTAAATATAGCGCATGAAGTTGACGTTGACAGAAAGAGCGAGACATTACTATAAAAATCGAAAATGTATTTATTGCGATTCTCGATTAAATATGCTTAGGGTGTGTAATCGATTTTATTAGTGATAGTTTATATTTTAACTAGTTTTTGCCTGCGGCTTCGCCTGCGTAGCAAGAGCTTTTGCTTGTCTGTCGGGATCTCACAAACCATGCGGTCCTCTTTGGCACTATATCAAAACTAATAACGGTTAAAAATTAACAATACCCGTAATAACAAAGTACAGTTCAAAACATCAAACAATACGAAACACTCAAAACAAAGACGCAACGGCGGCCTTAGGGGGTGGCTAACAAACATGGCAATCGCCCGGGGCCTCGTTCTTGCAGGGGCCCGGCAACAACCAAAGCAAATTTAAAAAAATATATAGAATATTTTATACTTGGTTGGATAGGTATTTAATTAAACGTTAACAAACTTCAGCTACTATATTTGGTACATTCAAGGATTTTAAACATTTTCTTTATCTATCATTGTAATACAAACTAGACTAGGTCTGTCCCAGAATTCGAGATACTAAAATGACAGTCTGAAATGTCAAACGTAAAAATAATGTGGCCAGCATAAAAGGAACAGTGCTGCTCCGTGATTTCGGTTTCGTAAATAACCGATAAAATGTTTATTTTACGATAGCAAAATCATACGATAAAGTGATGAAATCTAAGCACAGGTAAAAATACAGTGTTCATCACTTAGTGCCAACGTAAAAAATAATACAGAGGGGCTACTACAAAACTAGAAAAACGAAGTTCGTATGGCACCGTCCCTTTCACTCGCGTATTGAATGAGATAAGCGTCAGCGGGACGGCAACATACGAAGTTCGAGTTTTGCATTTCGTAGTCAGGGCCAGCAGGGCTACTACGAAATTCGAAAATCGAAGTTCGTGTCGTTCCGTCCTTCTGACACTAGGTACTATTCAATTTAATACGTAAGTGAGAGGGACGTTACGGTACGAACTTTGATTTTTGAATTCCGGAGTAGGCCCTCAGATCATTCAGTCATTGTTCATGTTTTTCGTATTCAAGTGGTATTCAAACCGATTTTCATTACTTTACTCGTATTGTCATAGAAGATATGGCGGAAAATTTCATAATAAACGTAGGATGATGATGATTCTGAGGCATCTAATTCAAGTACGACCAATACTGAAAGTTCAACAGATTCAGAATAAAGAATTTCCAATTTCAACTGTTTTTTTTTATTACCCCTGTGTATCGTTTCATAGAATAATCAACACGCAGAAAATTTATTTTGAAGAAATTTAAATTATTTGTTTTGTTTCAAATATTTTTTTTTATTTAGATATTCATATCATAGAATAATAAATCAAATATTCATTATTCTCATATTATTTATTTAATGTAAAACTTACTTAGAATGAAATTGAAACTTAAACATCAACATCTATAAAAAGTCGAAATATCTCGAAAACGGTCGCATTTTTATTAGACCTATTTTACCTTTTCTAGAATGTCCTAAGTGCCCTACATTTTAGTACATCACGGATCAGTTCATATCTTAATATTTTACGACATACATACATAGGTTACCTACAAAATCTTTCGGTGATAACCGGTTGCGGCACATCACTATTTATGAAACGCAAAAAACAGGTAACACATGAAACGTCATTTTAGTATCTCGAATTCTGGACAGACCATAGTGTATTTCAATACAGAAATTAATTAATTAAGTTAAGAGAATTTCAATATTTAAGACACCATTGACGTTGTTTTGCTTACATTTTGTTAAATACCTATCCAAACCAAGTAGAACCATATTTTCGCATCACATACTTTTCACGAAGGACAAAAGGCCTCGCAAAGACCTGCCGCCCAGAGCCTCGCAATGGTAAGGCCACCGCTGCAGACACATTCAAGGCCCTTCGCTCTCGTACTAATTGACAGAGGATGCGAGTCAAACGATTTGACAAGATTGTGGAATCTAATCGATCGATAAACAAAGTCAAGCTCTATTGAAATTGAGTTCCGTTTTACGCGATGAAAGTTGACGAGATTAAAATGTATCTTATTAGTTTATAACAAAATTATATATTTTTAAGTGATTTATGTTTATTATTACGAAATATTGTAACCTACACAGAGATATAGATTTTTTTGTTCTTTCAAGATTCAAGTATATTTTTTATAAAATCTTGGCCTTAAACATAAATGGCGTGGAATGGAAAAAAAAACAAGAGATGTTTTACATGTTTTACCATGTCCATGGACTTGCCATGGACTTACTATAATTGTTCCAATAGTTTATTTAACTTTTGACAGCTCGAGTACTAATTAAAATAGTGATGCCATGATGCGTTACTGATTCGATTTCTATTAACGATCAGTTTTATTCATGAAGAAGTTTTAATCGATTTAACAGTAAGTCAACACAGTATTTATTTTTGCTCAACATTTTGCATTGTTTTATAAACATTCACAGGTGTTTAAGTTTCTTTATCTTACATATTAAAATAAACCATTTATGTTAAGTTAATATGTTTATCACTTCCGACGTTAATTTAGTAATTTTGACAATTATGAAGCGGCAGAACTGGACGCAGCAGCCACGCCAGTTTGTTGTCACTCACATCGAGACGCCCGTGGTAGGTATAATTAAAGATCTGTTGTAAATAAGCTCTACCTGATCTGACGGATTTGTTCCAGCCGATTCAGCTTGGGTTCGGTAGTAAAAGCGGCTGCGAAGCAGCTGTTCATGCGGCACGCACTTTTTTGGAGCTCGGTGGCGGTCAGGTGCTGTTAAAGGTTGATGTTAAGAACGCCTTTAATGCGGTTGACAGGGCCGCTTTTTTAACCCAAGTTAAGGAAAAAATTCCCGGAATCTACGGCTACATGTGGCAATCTTACGCTTCTACTTCTAAATTAATTTTCAGGAAACACCTCCTCCATTCAGCTGCTGGATGTCAGCAGGGCGACCCTCTCGGACCCGCAATTTTTAGTCTGGCAATTCAACCTATAATTTCACAACTTATTTCAAAATTTAACATGTGGTATTTAGATGACAGGTGAGGCGGAACAAGTTTTAATAGATCTTCAGAACCTTATTCAAAATTTCGAAAAAATCGGCCTTGAGCTGAATTTTTCCAAGTGTGAGCTTTTTGTTGACCAATCGGTACCAGAACCTTTAAAAAATGAGATTATTTCAAAATTTAACACCGTTGCCCCAAACATAAAAATTCCTACCAGCGAGTCCCTCCACCTCCTAGGGAGCCCAGCCTTACCTGAAGCAATACCTATTTTTCTGGATATACATTTCCAAAAGTATTCTGATACCTGCAGCCGCCTTAGCCTGATAAATCCCCCCATGGCCCTTGTTATAACGCGTTATTGTCTTTTTGTTCCCAAATTCATGTATTTTCTCCGCTGCTGCCCTTTTTGGCAACACGAATCAAAATTAAAACCTTTGGATGATCTAATTCGTAAAACCCTTTCGGAAATTCTAAATTGCTCTTTTGATGATCGGGGCTGGACTCAAGCCACTCTCCCGATCCGTTTTGGTGGCCTAGGAGTAAGAAGCATTTCTAGTGTTGCTCTACCGGCCTTTCTGTCCTCTGGCTACAGTACACGTGACCTTTTTGGAAAAATCATTAACCCGTCACTTGGTGATGTTGAGGTCACGCACTTAGCCGAGGCCAGGGCGGCATGGTCCAATACTTCTCCCAATGGAGTTATTCCTTGCCCCCTCTCTGATTAAATACAAAGAGCCTGGGACGAGCCGATTTTCAGCAGCAAACAAAAACAGCTTTTAGAGACCTCACCGAACAGTACAGACCGCGCTCGTCTTTTGGCAGCCGGCGAACCTGAGTCAGGGTACTGGCTGCAAGCACTTCCCTCGATGAATATTGGGACAGTTTTAGATCACACCACACTTTGTCTGGCCGTTTGTCTTAGACTCGGCCTTAAAACGAACGAGTCGCACCAATACAAATGTGGTGTCAGGGGCAATCAGTATGGCCATCATGGCCTTTCTTGCCAGCGCAGTGCTGGCCGCTTCTCCCCCCATGCCAGTATCAATGACATCATCCGTCGGGCGCTCGTTACAGTCAACGTTCCAGCCATACTTGAACCAACGGGTATATTGTCTCGTGACGACGGCAAGCGACCTGACGGAATGACCCTCATTCCGTGGAGTCGTGGCAGACCGCTAGTTTGGGATGCCACGTGTGTCGACACGTTGGCACCCTCTCATATCCATGCGACATTTGGCCAGGCGGGTGCAGTGGCGGCCTCCGCTGAGAGCAACAAACGGCGTAAATACGCAGCCCTTGGTGAGGCTTGTATATTTACGCCTTTTGGTGTAGAAACCCTGGGGCCTTGGGGGCCAGAGGCAAAACAGCTCCTCCGCCAGCTATCTTCTCGGCTGGTAGATACCTCAAGGGATCGGCGGGCTGGTGCTTACCTTGCACAACGCATCAGCCTAGCTATCCAGAGAGGTAATGCTGCCAGCCTCCTAGGAACGGCCCCCCAAAGCAGCAGCCTTGAGGACATTTTCTATTTAGTATAAGTTTTGTAAGTAGTAAGTAGATAGAAGTTGTATTTTTTAAAATTTTGTATTTTTTATAACTGTGCTTTTCTGTTAATAAATTAAAATTAAAAATAGTATTACAGTGCCTATTTTAGTTGTTTTAAGTTTTTAATCCCTAAAGGTATACAAATGTATTTATCAATAATATGTATTTAAGTATTAAAATTATATATTACATAATCATAAAAAAGGTATATTAGGTACAATAAAATTAAATAAGCTAAAACTATAATAAATCTAAAAATGGATTCTGTGGCGTGGTACCAAAGATGCTGGCAGCATTTCCCCGCTGGATCGCAAGACTGATGCGTTGAGCGAGGAAACTGCCAGCTCTTCGGTCTCCTGTGGTATCTCTGAGTCTCTTTGATAGATCTTTGAAGAGACTCAGAGCGCCAGGGCCCCACGGACCAAGGGTCTCGACGCCGAAAGGTACAAAATCATATTCGGCTCCGAGACCACTGTATTTCCTGCTTTGGCAGTTCCTGCCATTTCTGCTGCTGCTGCTGCCCTTATTGATGTATTTATTATTTTTAAATGATTTTGATATAAAATATAATCACAATAATTTTAAATGTATATTTTATTTATAAAATCGATACAATTCAAAACGATTTTTATAGTCTATAGTCATTCATAATGAATGGCACATCACTAAGTGGGCGGTACCCGTCCATAAAGTACGTTATTCTCTGTAGTACATTGTACCGAAAATTATTGTAAAATTTCACGTGCGTGATCTGTCAAAAGTTAAATAAACTATTATATATACCTTTGCTTATTACCTTAGGTAGTACCACAGAATATATTGTTGTACGTCCATGCATGTGAGTAAAGGGGCTCCTAGACGGGCCATATTTTCACTGCAATTTGTGGCCGGCAACGGCGGCAACTATTGGTGTCCCTGTCTTACTCACATGTTAAACAAAAGAAAAAAAAAGTTTTGTGACTTTGACAGATGGCTGACTTGACTTGACATTGACAAGACAAACAGTTGCAAAGAAGGGGCTGGTCTGGTGTGGGAGGCGACTTTGTGAAGTTCTTGAAAAATCGGATTAGATTCAGCAAATCAATATACAAAGATGTGGGATAATATAATAGAATACTTAAAAGATCCTCTTTTAGTCGTTAAAGTCCAGAACTTTTTTGGTGTCATCTACAAAAGTAGTATAAGAAATAATGTAGGAGGCGCAGACGGTGAAGTCATTCATTCAGAGAGACTTGAGCGTGAGATGGAGGATAGTGAAATTCGACAGCACAAGCGAGCTCCTAGTAACATCTCCAGCAGTTCGTATGACACAGACACGTCGGCGGAAAGCGCCGTGGAGGAGACCGAATGCCATATAAACAATAAGTTTTGGTACTGGCTGTTCGTCCTGGGAACTGCCCTCGGAGATGAGATTTTCTACGCCACCTTTATTCCTTTTTGGTTTTGGAATATCGATGGAGCCGTTGGCCGGAGGGTCATACTTGTCTGGACTGTATGCATGTACCTAGGTAAGGTAATACTATATTTTTTTTATCAGAAAAAAAAGTTAGTATTTAGAAGTTAAGTATTTTAAATCATATAATGAGGTAGTGAATCATGCCTGTAAGTGAATTGTGGATTAAAGGTTCTGGTTATCTACATACTCATATGTAAATATTGGTATGAGTCATCAAATGAAATCTTATCACATGTTAGTGACCATGAAATCAGTAGACTGCCTTAGTAGAGTTACCAAGAAGGCAGTTGAAGTTATAAATTATTTATAACACTGATTTAATGATGAACTAAAGTTTGAACCAAGTTGATTATTTGTCATTTAATAACCAAGTTAAAAAAAATTAAACCCGTACATTGTCATTTCAAAGTTCACTTTGATTTAAGAAAAAAAAACATTGCAAACCGGTGCATCCAACGGACAAACAGTGCTGTCAAATTTATAATACCCTTCTTTTTACACCAGGTATAAATAGTATTAAATGTGTTCTTAAAATGCCTTGAATGATGAAGTTTTTTTTGTTCATTGAGGCTGGTAACTTTTTGCACAAAGCATGTCTAAATTTAACCTTGTAATAACAAAAAGGTCTCTCTCAGCTCAGCTTTTGTGTTGAAAAATAAATAAAAAGTGTTCTTGTAGCCAATACTGCATTCTAAAACTTACAAAAACTTATCAATTTTATTTTTTTTAATAGAAATTTCTATTGTGCTTAGTATCTGTTGCTTACCTTGCTGCCAGTAGCTGCGGTTATTTATACAAGATCACATGAAAGTATTTAATATAAGTGTTTTCTCTACTACTTTTTATTTACTAGATATTTAGTAAATTTTAATAAAACTATTGAATATGTATCTCTTTTTATTTTCTTATATTTTTTTAGTTACAATTCCTTACATTTTTCACTAAGACCTAATCCTGTTTTTAACTTGACAAGCACAATATATTGCACTGATTAACAATTTTAATGAAAAAAAATCTTAACCCATTCATTGTCTGTAATTCCAGGACAAGGAGTCAAAGACATAGTGCGGTGGCCACGGCCAGGATATCCCGTCAAGAAGTTGCAAACCAAATGGGCCGTAGAGTATGGCATGCCATCCACGCACGCCATGGTTGGAGTGTCCATCCCCTTCTCTGTTCTTCTTTATACCATGGACAGGTAAAGTGTTTAGATTAGATGTTGAAGAAAAAATTTAATATTATAAGCAGGTGCTATGACTGTGTTAGTACTCCATAATATAAATAAATGTTCAATGTATTGAGAACCTTAACATGCATGAAGTCAGTTTGTCAGTCCCTAGCTAAAGTGATATATGAGCAGTGATCATACTTTTTCTAGCATTTTTGGTACGATGATGTCAAGTGACACACAACAGTGACCTTGGGTTGTCGACGTGTATAATATGATTGATGTTTAAAATTATGTAATACTAGGTGTTGCCCGCGGCTTCGCCCCCATTGTAATTTTCTAATTTTCTTCCATAAAAACCCTCTCCTGACAATAACGAACACAACTAAAAAATAATTAGCGAAATCGGTCCAGCCGTTCCCGAGTTTTGCGCTTAGCAACACATTTTACGATTCATTTTTATTTATACAGACAGATAATATTATGTTGTCATTGAAAATGAAACACATTTTTTTTACTTAATCCGTTATTATAATTGTGTGTATTATACACTGTATATCATTTATTACTGTAACCCAGTTTCTCCATTGTGTTTAATCAGTTAATAATTATTGCTTATTTTCACACACAAAATCAACGCAACTGTTCTTAGCACAGGACGGGATGTCAGTAAAGAAACAAAATGACTTCTATATTTATACACTGCCATTACCTACGCATTATACTGTCTATGCTTATATATAGTTAGTATATCAATTCTTAATCATAAATACAAACTATGGATTAAGGATTTATTGCAACTTACATTTTCTCATAGGAAATTACCCTTCATGTCATTATGCATATTGGGTTGAGCTTTACATGTTCTGTATTTGCGATTTGTTTAATACGCTATTTTATTTTTATTTTTGATTTTGTTTGATTCTTGGTTCAAACAATTTAATATTAGGCACTACTGACAACCCTAGCACTGCACCGAAAATGCTAAAGAAAGAAGAAAGAAGAAAGTACGATCACTGTCACAATGGTTCCACCCTGGTACTTACTTGTAATATACGGTCAGTGAAACTGAATCACGTAAGTACCAGGGTGGAACCATTGTGCTACTAACATCATGTTGACATCTCATACATTTGCCAAAGAAATCATAGCGAAATAGATTATGAATAGGTTCCACCCTGTTACATGATTTAGTTTCCTCAATTGTTTATTCTTTTTCTCGTTATCCGCTATTTTCATAGACTAGTTCCTAAAAAAATATTATCTCTTAAATTATTTTCCTACATGTATCAAAAATATCAGTAGATGAACTCTAATACCTTAATAATAGGGTGCATGTTCCGATATTTTTGACCACCTTGGCCGCTCCGAAATATCTGATGGCGATTGTATGTGTACTCTTTATCGCACATAAAAATAAAAATACAGTCATCATCATTCAGCCTATATACGTCCCACTGCTGGGCACAGGCCTCCTCTCAGAACAAGAGGGCTTGGGCCATAGTTCCCACGCGGGCCCAGTGCGGATTGGGAACTTCACACACACCATTGAATTGCTTCGCAGGTTTGTGCAGGTTTCCTCACGATGTTTTCCTTCACCGCAAGCTCGTGGTAAATTTCAAAATGTAACTCGGCACATGAATTTCGAAAAACTCAGAGGTGCGAGCCGGGGTTTGAACCCACGACCCTCTGCTTGAGAGGCGATAGGTCAAACCACTAGGCCACCACGGCTTTTTAAAAATACAGGTACAATAAAAATAAAAGTAAATAGAAATAATATTTTGTGTTTACTGACTTTCCAGATACGAGTATCCGGTGGGTTGGGGCGCGGCGCTGGCGGTGGCGTGGTGCACGCTCATCTGCGTCAGCCGCATCTACCTCGGCATGCACAGTGTTCTTGTAAGTTACAAATACAGAGATTTAAGAGGCTTTTCCGCAGCGAGGCGTGTCGAGACGAAGTGGGATGAGAATCGAAACCGCGCCGACCCATTTCCACCAAATATACCGCGCAGGACGGCGCAATGACACGCGAGAATCGTGTTTCCTTTGCTGAGTTAAAAAACGCAGAAATACGTTCATTATTATGATAACAAAAAATTAAGTTATCGTATCGGACGTCTTCGCCATCCACATTGTTTCCACCGAAGATGCGCGATTGCCATTCCACCGAAGATTGCCATATAAACTTAAATTATCGTTTCGGTCCGCCTCGTCTCGCTTCGCCGGTGGAAAGCACATTCAATCCATGTCCATCTTAGGCCAAGCGCACACTACGATTTTAATTCTTGCGACAAGATTTTAGAATCGCGCTGTTATAGGTAAATCGCTGCGATTTTTTTTCCCGCATCTGCGCGCACTTACATATAAACACATACGTTGCATTTTTGCGACAAAGTTTGTTTCGCTAGTTTGTAGCGATATTTGCAATAGTAATTCCGCGCTCAGGTACCTGTTATCACTGTCGTCAAACAATCTGCTTATCGCGGCCTGTGTTGACTGAGATTAATAACATTGTACATATCTTTGCTTTTATGTTGTCTTGATCTTGATGACCTCATAATGTGAAATAAAAGTATAAGGGTGCCTTTCCACCAGAAATGTGTTATGCAGCTATGCTGCGAGTATTAAGTAGTTTCTACTAATGCTAAGCTAGACTCTGGCCAGCGAAAGCTGTCCACGCATTTTAACCAGGTTTAATCTGGTATCATTTTGAGACTGTCAAAATTGACATATTGTCATTCTAGCCCGGCTTAGATATTTTTGATACTTCTGCTATAAGAAATAAATAAATTATTTTTTGTTTAATTCAACCTCCTCTCCTAGCATCCTCAAATGCGAAATGTTATAAGATTATGTTAGAATTAAAATGTTAGAAGATTATATTCAATGCTATTCTGGTCAAAATGGTCCAAAAATTTATGCGTCTGGGCTGTACGTTTATGGGCACTGACAAATGTCATAAAATTTACGAGGGACTCCTAAAGTGCATCATCAACTTTCACACATTACTACATGAATTTTCATGCAGCTTGAAGAGTTCCGAGGATAATTTCATATCTGGAAAATTAAAATAATTTCTAAGTACCAACATTGTTTACTCAGTGTACAGTAAGTGTTGCCAGCCTCATTTTTAGGGTTCCGTACCTCGAAAGGAAAAAACTAAACCCTTATAGGATCACTTTGTTGTAACGCGTGGAAGTATCAAGCTGAAATTGATATCGAATACTCAAATCTGCGGTCCCTTGAAGCCCTGAAAAAATCAAAATTCTAAGTCAACGCAATCAAAAGTTACATTATTAAACAACGTGTTTCCATACAAATAGCAGTGCACTGAAAACCTATGGGGCACTTCCGGTTGTCCTAGAAACTTGAAATTTGGTATGACGGTAGGAAGCTATAATAACACCACCAACTAGAAAATTCAGAAAATCATGTTTTTTTTGTCTGTAAATATTAATGACCAATTTAATCTGACCCCACGCTGCGTACATTTTGCTTAAGAGTAGGGCTCTGCATACACTGGATGTATTAATCGAGAAATATCTTCAAGACACGATTCCCGTTTACATACCTATTAATGTGCACGGAACCCTCGGTGCGCGAGTCCGACTCGCACTTACCCGTTTTTTTTTAATTTGCCGCGGTTTCTCGTGGACAGCTTTCGCTGGCCAGATTCTATGTAATTAAGATGTTGGCAGCCGTGAGGTAGCTGTGCGACGAAGATGCGTAGGTCGAACTGCTCTGCACGTAGTAGCTACACCACACACGACCATGTACGAGTATATAGCACGCATTCACATCACGCATCCAGAGCATCCACAGCACTGGTCTAAGATCCGAACTTGAAAAAATCTGCACCGGTCTGATAATGGAATGAAATGTATTTTATAATAAAGTTAGTACATAATATTAGAAAATATATCAGAAATGGGGTTGCTAAAAAAATCCTAGACAGGCTAGTTTTAATTATTAATAAAAAAAGATTTTTAATTAATTTTTGATACACCATCAAATAATAAGAAAATTTTATATTGACTTAAAGTATAAAACCTATAACTAGAATATGTAGACGTTGGGCTAGCTATTGATTACCTGAACGAACTACTGGGTTGCCAGTTACTTTAACTTGTTTAGATAATAGAACAAATTGTATATCAACGTTATCGTTGTTTTATTGTATTTTATTGTAAATTATTTAGAAAAAAATAGCCGATCCAGGTTTTTTTTACCAAAACCATTTCTAATGTATTTTCTCATATATCATCATTCCAGCCTAGATACGTCCCACTGCTGGGCACAGGCCTCAGAACAAGAGGCTCTTGGGCCATAGTTCCCACGCGGGCCCAGTGCGGATTGGGAACTTCACACACACCATTGAATTGCTTCGCAGGTTTGTGCAGGTTTCCTCACGATGTTTTCCTTCACCGCAAAGCTCGTGGTAAATTTCAAATGTAATTCCCGCACATGAATTTCCGAAAAAGTCAGAGGTGCGAGCTGGGGTTTGAACTCACGACCCTCTGCTTGAAAGGCAATAGGTCAAACCACTAGGCCACTACGGCTTTCTCATATATAATTAATTTTATTATAAAAAACATAGTTTAGCTGAGGCAGTTTTCACCAGTGCCATGCTATTGGATCAATGAGTATGATTGGTGTGGTGGATATCAAACGCAGCAATCAGCACTGGGGTCAGAAGGTTCTCGAGGTGGCGTCCGCGGACCGGGAGACGAGCTGTTGGTAGGTCTCCAACAAGATGGAGTGGCGACCTGGTTAAGATCGTGGGATCGCGTTGGATGCGGAAAGCACAAGACCGGTCTGAGTGGAGAGCCTTGGGGGAGGCCTATGTCCAGCAGTGGACGTCTTTCGGCTGACATGATGATGATGATGAATCAGCGCTGGGGTGTTTATTATTAACACTTCAGCATTATGCTGAGCCAGTGTCCGATTCACAACCGCAGTGACACATACTTTCCTACGTGTTGTCTATTTGTACTTAATAATATTGTTGGGTCTTGTGTTGTGAATAAATGTATTTTCTTTCTTTCTTTCTTTCATCCATAGCAACGTAGCATAGCAATCTCTGGTGGAAAGGGACCCTTATGCCCTATGATGCGATAGTGCTAGTCATAATTTTTGCTAAAACACGCACACACGGTTCAAAGAGGTTTGACAGACCCAGTGGACATACCATACACGCCGCTACTATGAGTGAGGGCCACCGCTAACTCGGGTGCACGGCGCGCGGCGTGCTTGTATCATGTTCTAATAGAGCAGTGCTGTGTCAGGCGGGTCTCTACTAACCTATATTAAAACACCACGCCGCGCCCGCGCTAAGTCGTGCACCCGCGCGAGTATAGCGGAGGTCCTGAATGCTCACACTAAAGGTCACAGCTCAATTAATCCTAAAAATGTAGCGACAAGATTGCTCACCTTGTGATATGGCTAACAAGCGCCACCTATAGGTACCTAATCTACAGTCTGTAGCCTCATATATATACCTACTGTATATACTATATATATACTGTAGTCTTTGCTCAGTAGTCCCTCGCCCACCGCCAGGAACAATTGTATTTCTCTTACCAATAAACAAAGTACTAGAAAGATAATTTATCATTTGGAACATCCCGGAGAACCAGTTAAAAATTAAACTAAACGTATCTGCTTTATTATATCAGACTAGTTTATACCCGCGGCTTCGTCCCCGCGGAATAATAACATTTTGCACTCCCAGATTATCAGTGGATCAATTCAAAATAATGTATCATTTAATTTAGACTTAATTTAATTTCTAGAACGTCTAAATTAATTAAAACTGTTGATATGGGAGTGCGATTTGTGAAAATGTAAATAGCGTGACTGGAAATACCTACGTTTACACATAATGTTTATAATACTGTTCATACAAGACGGGTCGTGTATTGTTGCATATAACGTGTATGTATTGTAGTGGTTTGGCCCGGCGTTGTAATCCAAATTACGTTACGTGTAATAAGTAAACAAGAAACTTGCGAGACGTAGTTATTCCCCGCATCTTATGTCATTGACTGTGTAACTTAAGTAAGATGAATTAGCACTCAAATTACGTACCTACAGTCACCAGCACCATTCTCACACAGCAAAGTGTGCATAAATATCTTAGTAGAACGTGTTAGGTTTTTTTTTTGCACGCTCAGCTGCAGATATTAATGCAAGTGACTGCACTTGGCATCATTGGAATGTTTCTAAAAATAACATAACTCCCTGATATATAATTAAGACTAGCTTTTGCCCGCGACTACGTGTGCCAAGAATTCGTTTATCGCGACCCTGCAGAAACTACATCCTGTGTCCTAGATCCTATGTCCTTTCCAGGGTCCCAAACTATCTGCATAACATTACAATCATCTTAATTGGTTCAGCGGTTTAAGCGTGAAGGGTTTATTAACTTCGTTAAATCATATCCAAACTACTTCAAAAGGAAGGACCAAATATGTAATTTTAATACAAGATACCCGCAAAAATTAATTTAAGTAAGTACCCCAAAACTAACGCACACTTGTATCGCAGAAACTGTGTGCAAATGGTAATACGAATTTTGAATAAGCTACCTAAGAGCATAACTGAGTTGCCCCGGAACAAATTTAGATTTCAATTGTTTCAATGGCTGAAGGATAAAACATTTTATTCAATTAAAGAATATTTACAATAAAAAAATACAAACAATATTATTCCACTGTCAAAATGACACTAAAACGTAATTAAATTTTTAAACAAACTGTATTTAATCTAGGTTTCAACATAAACAATGTAAATATTTAATTCGTTTCAGCTTAATAAATGCTTTTTAGAATATAAGACAATGTTTGCATGCCAATGTATCTGGCTAGACATGTCATAGCACCTTAGCACTATTTTATAAGACCATTTTACCATGTCTAAAGCAAAATAAACTATTTCATTTCATTTCATTACAGAGACTACAGAGACAAATAGACAGAAAGACAGACAGAGCTACGGATTATTTGCAGTCCTACTTTCTTTGGCAGTACAAAAAAGGAGTGTTTGTTTAGTATGAAAAGAAAGGAACTGCTGCGAGTAATCCAGAGTTACACTGCAAGCCCCCGTCTCCTATTAAAGCACCTTAAATAAAATGAGTAAATTAACAAAATGTAAACTTAAGCAAGCAAGACCCTTGTCCTGAAAAAAATATATTTGAAAACCCAAACCTACTTATAGATATTTTCTCAATAGAATCCGACCTTAACCGACTCCCAAGCTATGACTTGATCTTTCAGCGCTTCGAGGTCACCTTTCCCGGACTTTGTTACCTTCTACAGTACCCTTAGTGTAACTTTTCGGTTACAAGAAACACGAACATCGCAAACGTTCCGCTAGAGGCGCTGTTCGTGTTTGCATACAAATTGAGATTTTAACGCGAACGCGATCGAGACGTATTTTGTAACCGAAAACTTACACTAAGGGCACTGAGGTATACTGCTCAAAAGAAAACAAGGGCCATGTAAATTTTATGGGTGAAACGAAAATACTAATAAATTTAATTCTTTATAACATTCCTTGCTTAAAATTGGTTTTATTAATAGAACATAACTCAGTAAAAATACTTTTCATTCAGTTAAATGTAGTATTCAATTAAAAAAGAAAACATATTTTTGATTTTATTTTACCGGTGAAGTGGCCCTTATATTCTTTTTTGTAGTATATTAAAACACACGCATTTATTAATTCACGCCTACAGCACATGTTTCAACACGATGTTAGCATAGTAAAAGAGGAGAAGTATGTAAACTCCGACCCAGATTTAACTGCCTACTCCGGCGCGGACGCTTAGGGTTGTCGATGTCTATTTAAGATTAATTAATTATCTACCGGCAAATAATTTTAGTACGAAAGTTAACTTAAAATTGTCTTATGTCTGTGTCTAGACAAACAAGATTCTATACCGCTATATTATTATTATAATAAGTACTAAATTTGAAAATATTATTTATTAATCATTTATTATTTATATTCATTTTCGGAATTAGATATATTCAACCTTTCTCTTAACAGGTTTAAAGCTGCCCTGTTAAGACATTAGTTTCGTTTTGTTCATCTAAATTATTGTTTAATAGGTCATTTATATTCTTTGTATACTCTACTGTATAATTTAATAGTGGCATATTTGCTGGTCTATGTTTCGTTTAAGTCTTATTTTCTTAAGTTTTTTTTTCTATATTGTACCGTTTTTTGCCCAAATAAACATTAAACATTAATTCGCCGGAGTGGTGATGTCGACTGTGTACATACTAATGTTTACCTACACATAAAACTATAACTATATTGATCATAAATAGGTAGGTATCTATTATTTTTTCATGTGTCCCTGCACGAAACTTTTACACTACTCTTATATACTCATTTACAACTATACCTAATACAAAAAATATGTAAGTACCAGTACGCGAATGTAAAAGGTGATCATCTCGCGAAGCGAGCGCAAGAGGAGCGAGCTAAAATCAAAACGTATGTACGGCACCGACGGCAGCGCGGCCTTGACTACAGAAAACTTAAATTATCACCCCTAAATTATCAGTGCCAACCGGCGCGCACACAGTTAAGCCGTGCGATGTACTTTTGTTTGTAGTGAACTTACTTCTCCTCTTTTACTATGACGTTAGTGTGGATTCCCAGGCAGTTGTTTAGTGCCTGACTCACTGTGGTTTTCCTCTTGGCGCCTGTGGAGCCAGCCCGCTGGTGACTACTGAACGGGGTGCGCCTCATCATTTTTGAAAGTCATAATAATGTAATGTTGTCATAACTTATGTGAGTCATAATTTTTTCCCTCCCAAAATGTATTCTGAACATTTTAAATGGTCAGGTTAGGTGTATTTTATAACATTTCAGATTCCGAGAAAATTGAGATTGTGAAAAGCACGACTTTGTGCGACTATATTCATCTTTAGGATTACTAACACTTGCTTGTCGCTCAGAAAATACTTAATAGGCGACGATATCTTAAATTTTAAAAATTTTGGTCCTTTTCATTTTTTATTTTTTCCATTTTAGTGTCTACTCTTGTTTCTGATGTCCTTCCAATTGTTCAAGGGTTAACTGGAAGAGATCCCTTTGAGGGCTAAGTTCGCCTTTGTACATCTCTTTCTCTTGTTAACTGATATTTTCATAAGTTTTATGTACAATAAAGATTTATACAATAAAATAAGATCTTTATTCAATTTAGGCTGTTGTAAGTAGCACTTAGGTGTCAAAAAAAAATCTACCACCGGTTCGAACCTCTGTTGAATCCGGGTGGCATCTATTTGGCATACTTTTTAATGGCCGAAACTTATTACGCATAACAGGTTTCGCATAATTTATTTACGCCGAATCTTAAACTTGCCGAAATTTAGTTCGGCATAATTCAGTATACGCCGAAAAATGGTTTACACGAATTTATTTTAGCATAATATTAACATGGCCGAATTTTATTATGTATAATCTTGTTTAGCATATATGTAATTTAGTCTATGTCCGAAAATAAATTACCTAATTACTATTGATGACTAGAAAAATAAGTTATTAAGGTTAGAATTGTATTTGTAATGCAACGAACAGCCACCAGTAAAAGAGGCACGACCATATAGAAGGGGGACGGGGGACAAAGCCCTATAATACAATCGACAAAACAATCATAGTTAGGCATAGGCAAAGTTACATTAAGTACGCGAAAGTAAATTCTTGCGTAACTAATTTATGCGTAAGTCCTAAACAATATTCGGAATTCACAATTTATGCGTAAAACCCATTCCGCTTACATTGGTTATGCGTCAGAGAATTCGGCATAAATACTATTATACGTAAAAAAGGGGAACCGTTGTATCCAGGCCCCTGTACCACAAAAATTACAAGTGCTACAATTCGACAAAATTGTTAAGTTTATTTTAGTAAAATGTTACAATTCTGTCGAATTGTAGCACTTGTAACTTTTGTGGTACCTACAGGGGGCTGGTCGCGCGTCGTCTTGTTTTGCCAGTTCCGATAAACTTCAAAAAGCATATACTTACCTAGTGCCGCTTTCATAGAATAAGCGTATGATTATAAACGGGCACCACAGAAAAAAAAAACAAACAGCCCAGGTGAACTAGAGGTTTGGCCTATGGCCTCTGAAGCAGAGCATTGTGGCTTGAAATACGGGCTCGCATTTCAGAGTTTTTCGAAATTCATTTGCGAAAATACTTTGAAATTGACCACGAGCTTTATGGCGAGGGAAAACGTGGGGAGACCTGCGAAGCAATTCAATGGTGTGTGTGAAGTCCGAATCCGCTCTGGGCCCGCGTGGGAACTGCTACTGAACCGCCAAATAAGTCATTTCTAGTGATGGTTTTACTGTTATATTACATCAGAGCCAACTTGTTATTGTTATGATTCTGAGCTAGTGCTTTTCTACTAAGAATATAGCGTTCTTGTTCGCGGAAGCCGGTTCGATAGATGATGAGGCAATACCCTGACCCCTGTGGGTGTGACATACGCGTGACGTCATGAATGAATCAAGTGCGTCACGATCCATGACGACACGCGCGTGATGTTCTCATTCGTCGTAAATTGTAGTAAAACGCGATTCTAACGCAGGTTAACTGGTTAGGAGCAAGAGTTACCTGACCTTATGTAATTACTAATTGAATAAATGTTTGACTAAAGCGTGTATGCATCGCTGCAAGATGTCGCCGCGACAAGTGTACCTCAGGTTCAATGAGAGAAAGAGAGATGGAGGTTTATTTACACATATTCGATAGGTACCTACACAGAAACCTCGTGATTTTTTCCATATTAATGTAAAGTTACATTTGAAATTCGTCACGAGTTTTACGCTCAAGGAAAACATGAGGAAACCTGGAGAAACCTGCGACACAATTTAATGGTGTTTGTGCATTGGCATCTATGTACAGTCGAGTTCATAAACTTGTGAGCAAAAATTTGATCAAAAATATCTGAACACGACGCTATTGGTAACGGCGTAGAAGCGTGTTCAGAATATTTTTGATCAAATTTTTGCTCACAAGTTTATAAACTCGACTGTACCTTACGGCACTATACTGGTTGTTTGGAACAAAAAGCGCGGCGCATCAATCACCCATCAATATTACTTTGACACAACTCCTGTCACGGACGTCAAAAAACTATAGTGAAAGGTTCACAAATCCGCGCTGGGAACTAATTTTGTGCGCCGTTTTGATGTTAGAAACATGCAGTCTATACATATAAATGTATGTGTTTGTGGAGTTCCCAATCTTCAGGCAGAGGGCACCTAGTAGAAACCTTGGACCAAGCTCTCTCATTCTGAGAATAAGCGTGAACCCAGCAGTGGGATGTTTGTAGGCTGGGATGATGATGCTGATGATGATAGATATATTTAATAAGAGCGTGACTAGCAAACCCAAACTGGGTTTTGAAAGTCCGGTCGCAAGATCTGCAGTGCAGTATGCCATCAGGTTGAAGGTCTACACGTAAGAAAGTTTGCTAGTCACGCTCGCGCCCATGCTAACTCATCTTGACAGGGCGTCGCCGTCGGCGGATACGGCTGGGAGGACATCATCATCATCATCATCATCCCAGCCTATATACGTCCCACTGCTGGGCACAGGCTCCTCTCAGAACAAGAGGGCTTGGGCCATAGTTCCCACGCGGGCCCAGTGCGGATTGGGAACTTCACACGCACCATTGAATTGCTTCGCAGGGTTATGCAGGTTTCCTCACGATGTTTTCCTTCACCGCAAAGCTCGTGGTAAATTTCAAATGTAATTCCGCACATGAATTCCGAAAAACTCAGAGGTGCGAGCCGGGAGGACATCATCGTCATCTTTTAATTAGAAGGAAAAAAATGAACATGGAAAATTATGAATTTGGTGAAATAATTGGTGGTAATCACGTTTTTACCTTGTTTCCCAGGACATCTTCGCGGGTCTGCTGATGGCTTCGGGGCTGCTGGTGCTGCTGGTGCCGCTGGTGGACCAGCTGGACGCGTGGCTGGTGACGCACGCGCTGTCGCCGGCCGTCGTGCTGGCCGTCTCCGTGCTGGTCATCGTCTACCACCCCAATGCGGACAAGTGGACACCCACCAGGTGAGGAATTGTAATCGGTATTATCCACTAAAATATAAATGATCTACGCTTTTTATTAAATAATATATAAGTCACATAGGCCTAACTGTCAGAAACAACACGTTGAACACGCGTTTCGAACTCAGTACAGGCTCATTATCAAAGCTTAGTAAGCAATCACGTTGCAAACATCCGTGGCCAAACAAAACGAATAGCGACGGGTCGCTAACTCAACCCCGTATATGAAGTTTTATAAAATTGGAATAGGTACCTACTGTATTATGTGTATCTAAACGACGTCTTTAGTATGTGTAACTACACGTCCTAAAGACCTTAGAAATAGTCTTATCAGATATTTATGCACACATCGCTGTGTCAGGAATTGGTGTTGGTGACTGTACCTACGCATATTAATTAGGATGTTTGGGAAAATCCAAGCCTGAAAAATTGTATTACCGAACTACTGATCAAATTAAACTTCAGTCGGTTTTACCGTATTGTTTTGCACGGGTCTTCCCACAGATTTTCTGTTGCATCAGCACTCGTAGCGATTATTAATCAGAAATTTTACATTTGCGTTAGGTGGTACTCACAAGGAAAAAAAATATTTGAAGTTTCATGAACCATTTGCCTTTTTGGCTGGTGCTACTTGTACCCGGGAAGAGGGCGCCGTACTTAAAGATCTAGAGGCCTTGGAGCAATTGAGAAATGGGTCCCCCTAAGTCGAAAATCACTGTTTGAATAAAAAAATCATAAAGCGGCTGATCCGTTGAAATTTTGTAAAGGCCCCGGGACTGTAGTCCTGGATGCCCTTCCCTAAATCCGGCTCCGCCCGTTAAGGTGCTAGCAGCCTAGCAGGAGGAGGCCTGTGACTAGCAGAGGAATGTGTAATGTGAAGGTGCAGTACTGGGAAAAAATACGTTGAAATTTAACAATTATTTAGTTAAAGTAAATTTTCATAAAAATCCTCTTTGACCTTACCTTCGCTCAAAAAAACTTCATATTTTTTGTTTATTTTTAGCGTAAAATATATTTGCAAACGCAAATTATTTAAATCTGATTTTCGAGAAGTAAAGTGTTCACCTCGAGTCTGCATCGGGCAAGGCCGCCATAAGTTTATCTTTAGTTTGGGGTTTTACACGAATGCGTTGTTTGTGTATGAACGATGGGTTATTCCGCTGCGCCCTTCACCTACCAGCTGGCGGCCTCGAGGTGCAGCGCCCTAACGGTGCAGGAAGTGTCGCGCGTTGTCCGTTGCATTGCGGGGACGCTCCGCTGCACTCGCATGATATTTCTTAATCCATCTAAATAAGGCTTAGTCAAACTAATTATTGCGATAAACGTTGTTATAAAGATCTTCGAGAAAAGGAGGTCTCCACTCATTTGGCATAATGTTGTTTACCCGAAACGCACTTAGCATAACACGTGTCGCATAAACTTTTAAACGAAACCATCGCACTATTTTCCCAAGAAAAACCCCCACACATAAACGAATTGCTAACAGAAAAATAAATAAATAAATAATCAGCAACAAATAAACTATCAGCAAAAAACTTACGCATACACCTTTACTCGCACCACAAAAGGTGATAGATCAAACAAGAGTATGCTATAGCCAATTTTAAAAACTTAACGACTATAATTATAAACTTTTGTTATGTAACCTTAGAGCGTACAACCGCTAAGGTTAAGACATGAAACTCGGCACGGGTTTTTTATGCAACGTTAATGATATTCATCAGGCATTCCGGAATTTTGGACGAAATTTAGTGTACGTACTGTTAATTCTTTAATGCCCACGTGCCCGGGATACAATCCCAAAATGTCAGCCGCTAGGATTAGAAACATGAAATTCAGCGTGGGTTTTCTATGCAACGATAGTGAAATTCTCGATTTTATTTTTAGGAATTCTCAACGTGTATTTATGCAAATTCTCGGAATTCAATTCATTTGAGAGTTCTACACTTTCGGCTGAGTAAAGAAAACTCTTACTTGAGACAATGCAAACAATATAACTGTACGGAGTTTACAGCGATAGCAATCTGTAATTGTTTTCGCTTAACTAACTTTGTGGTAAAGATAACGAATGAGCAGGTACATTTGTTGGTGACTGTACGTGTACAGGGTATTTCCTTAAGTGTTTATTGTTAAAAACTTTCTAACAATGTTCTATAACTATGATCGTTAACTGATGAGGTAAACCCTCGAGAGATTTACGACTAACTTTCACTGACACGGGATTCCCCTGACAATCAGATGACAGTCATCAGCTGTGACTTTAAATACGCCACGAGTGCTTTCGAACATGTGTTGGACAGCTGTTTGAAACAAATAAAGACAAATGGTTCATGTTGACCGTTTACCGGGTCAACGACCGCTCGATGTAGCTATATTGTTTCACTTTGATTTGTATCCAAACAACGACAAACGTTCGAAAAACACATGCGTAAGGCTGCGTTTCCACCAGAGATGTGCGAGGAATCTGTTTTCGTAACCAATATATAGAAACGCTTTCAAAGTCAAAGTCAACATAACTTTATTAAATTTAGGCTATAACAAGCACTTATGGATGTCAAAAAAAATCTACCACCGGTTCGGAAAAACCTCTGTTGAGAAGAATCCGGGAACATTATTTTAAACAGGTTTACAATATTATTAAATGCTATCTATACATCACAAGTATTTAACACAACTTTATTTTTAACACAGTAGGTTCGCTATTTGAAGGGATCGCTAATGCGGATAAGAATTATATCCGAATATCCCTGTCCATGATATAATCATTAACTTTATAATACGCCTTAGATATTAATGTCTTCTTGACAATAGATCTGAATTTTGTATCCGTTTCATACGTCTCCGCTAAATTGTTTCTATTAGAGCTGTGCTGTGCGGGAATAAGTAAATGAAGAGTTTATTTTGGTTTATGAAAAACACATTCCTCAAATCCTCACACAGTATCTCTGGTGGAAACAGCCTAAGGATCTACCCGACGTATTTTTTAGGTGCATAATATCGAGCTCCCCAAAATAAATAAATTTAATTGCACTTTTAATTATTTTTGTTATTTGTGTTCTAGACCATAATTAATACGAGTACATACGCTATGATAAAATATAGCTCTGACGTACCGACCACCAGACAGTGAAGCTTTAGGTAATAGGTTACCACCCTATAGGTACCTACAATATGGGTGAAGACCAAAAAGTTGCACACCGTTAAAGCTGCGTTAGCAGGTACTTATAATTTCCATTAACTTTTTCCATTGTGACACGAAAATTATCAATACAAATGTATGATTAATTTTCGTGTCTGTTAATTTTCGTGTATGATTAATTATCCATACAAATGTATGATTTATTTTCGTGTCACAATGGAAAAAGTTAATGGAAATTAAAACTATGTGCTAACGCAGCTTTAACGCTGTACAACTTTTTGGTCTTCACCCATATGCCCTGGTAATTGAAGTCAGCACCCTGTGGCTACGGAGCCTTAAATAGGCTCGACATCTGCCGCCCAGATTTCTACACGGCACACCATTTTTTATTAACAGTAAGTCATTAACTTTCAAGCAAAAGGTGACCTTTTGTGTAAATTAAATTCGGAACTTCGTTTAAAGCCATAAAATTACAAGATAATGGCAAGATTATCTCGCCCTAATTTACGACTGGTCTTAAACTTATCGAATTATCATTGTCACGTTTAATCAACTTGGGACAAAAGTTTAATGTAAATACTTATACTGTTATATTTACGCTTCATCCAAACATCTTATTTTCGCTCCGGTCATTATTTTACCTATGATTAGGGTTCCGTACCTCAAACGAAAAAAGCGGAACCCTTACAGGATTTTTCTCAAGAACGTGTAGAGGTATCAAGCTGATATTAATATCAAATACTTAGGTCTGCTAATCCTTGAAGTACTGAAAAATTAAACTTCTAAGTTAATGCGATCAAAAGATTAAAAAAGGTGTTACACACATTATATCTAATACCTTTAAACGAGCAGTTCTTGTATATACATATATAATAATAATAAATATCATGGGACACTTTTGACACCAATTGTCCTAGTCCCAAACTAAGCTTAGCTTGTACTGTGGATACTAGGCAACGGATAAACATACTTATATAGATAAATACATACTTAAATAAATATTTATTTATTTATATAATATTACAAATCCAAGACCCGAGAACAAATATATATTAATATTTCGGGGATCTCGGAAACGGGTCCAACGATTTCGATAAAATTTGGTATGTAGGGGGTTTCGATTCGAGGATGAAAAATCGATCTAGCTTGGTCTTATCTCTGAGAAAAAGCTTATTCTCGAGTTTTAGCCTGAGCGACGCTCGATCGCCCAGGTACTATGTATACACGCTGTAACTGAAAAACCTGTGGGGTACTTCCGGTTGTCCTAGAAACTTGAAATTTGGTGTGAAGATAGCTCTTATAGCACCAATAAGAAAAGTCTGAAATTTATTTTTTACGTCTGTTTGTCTATGACGGTAACCATGCGTACAGTTTGCTTGGATAGGGGCTCTGAAACACTAGATATTTATAGATTTTCGGATGGTGATCCTTGCTAAAGTTATCAATGTCTAGAGTGCGTGCCGGTATTAAGTTTATTTATAGTGCAATTAGTGCAATGCAATTACTATGATAACCTAGTTTAGAAATTATGTTAAGCTCCTCTCTAAGTTTCCCCAGCTCTAAATCTTATATGGTTTGATAATCTAAAGCATATCTTTCCGATAACAGTTTATTTATAATCTGAACTAAATGAAACGCAGTTACAATTGAAAAACCGATAATTGCATTCGATTTTGAACTTTATAGCATCGTTATGTATCATTTGGGGTTTTTCACAATTAATCCAATATTGCTATCGCTTCTGAAATTAGTTTATATGTTTCGATAAAGTAGAATTGTTTAATTTGTGTTGTAAACACTATTATCCCTGTATTATAATTTTTTTTTTGTATTTTCTTTTATTTCATTGTATACTGTAGTTTTTAAGTATTTTATTTGTAATTATTTTATGTTGAAAAAATGACTTTCTGCCAAGTTTCTTGCGGTGCATTCTTCTTGGCAATGATGGTCTTTCCGAAAGCGCTGGTAGTTTTAAAAATGACGTGTAAGTGTCCATTGCGGCCTATTTACTGAATAAATGATTTTGATTTTTTTTTGATTTTTGACTATGCATCAATAAGCTCGTAGTCATAGTAAACAATAACATTGAGAAAACTGCCGATGGCACAAATCACTGTGGTCGGTGTTGTTTCATTACATTATTGTACTGCGTTCTATGAATAGGCACATTGTAGACAATTGGCAGGTATCACCTCTTCCAAGGTTTTTCATGTTGTTAATAAACATGTGATGCTTAATGCAATATGAGACCTTAATTTGGTAGCTCTTGATGTGGTTGTTAGGTGTCCAGTTGCACGTAGTTGAACTTCGGTTCGAGGTGCGCTTCCGATCACGTCACGTTATCACATGTCGTTTCTAGGGGGCCGGGGCGAGACGTAGACAAATAATGTCACTAATCGTATTATGCATCCCTTTCATCTGTCTCCCGTGTGTAGGTAATTAAAGAGTTCCAGACCGTAAGAGCGCGGAACATCCAGAATTTTCTTTGGACGGTTGACATGTTCTGCCATATCGTGTCATCACATCAAAAAGGAAGTCTGGTTAAATGCTAAGTTCACATATCTTTATTCAGTAAATTTATAACAAAATTGTCATAACTAAACATCGTTTTGGGCAATTTCTTAAATATGAAGTCGGTTAAAAACCGACAAAACAAAACACTCAGGTGCGATGGTTTTTTTCATAACATAACTCATACATACTTAACAACGTTTTAAAGGCAAACGGAGGACGTACATAAAAATAATTTTGTGCATAAGTTACACCATTTAATAATAGAACAAGATTTAATTACCATATTGAAACAGGCCTTGTAACTCTGTCCCATTAGCCATGCCTTGGGTGCATGGGTCTTGGTCGAAGCGCTAGTCACGAACAAAATGCGTCAAGAACTTACATAATATTATCAAATATTTAACTCTTTTTTGCCTTGAATTTCCAAAGTAGATATCTATTATGTTTTCCTGTTTACTACCCCATTTTCACCAATTCGTAGTAGGCACAGTTCGTCACGCAACTGCATAGGTATCTGACGAATCAAAACAAACGTAGCCATTCCTTAAAAAGTGTAAAGTCCAACCGCGGCTCATTTAAATGTTTTACTCATTCGCGGCTCGCGCGCCCTTGACCGCATAACCATGTTTCCATGTGTCACTTGTGTTTTCCAGAGGCGACACCACGATGATCGTCAGCGTGTGCGCCGGCATCCTCACAGGGTCCTGGACGAACTACCAGCTCGGGCACATGACGGCCGCGCCGCTGCCGCCGCCCTACGAGATCATCTGGCCTTCCATCGAAATGCTCGGCCTCACCATCCTGAGGACAATCCTGGGATTCTGCGGCGTTATAGCAACCAGAGCCATAGGCAAGTCAGTTTCCTACGCTTTCGTGTGCGCGCTTCTTGGGAAAGACAAGAACGAATTGAGGAACTCCGAGGACAGCCTGGACAACAAGAACAAGATCATCGTCGAGCTGTGCTACAAGTACTTCACGTGCGGCATGATCGGCTTCAACACGACTTACGTCTTCCCAACTGTCTTCGATCTCCTCAAGATCAACAGACCAACTTATTATACGGAGATTTGATTCTAGTCTATTCGATTTTGATTCAAGAGACAGGTCTATCTCGACAGAGGTTTGAATTCGGAGTCATAAATCGATTATTGTAAAAGAAAAAAGATGTGGAAAAAGTCACTTTGTGCCTGTTCGATGTTTAGTAGCGTTTAAATTTGACTAGTATAATACAGTTCGAAATTAAGTCTCACACCGAATATGTGAAGAAATCTCCACTCTGTAACAATGGTTACAGCGTTTCATTTGAGCCAAGAACTCGAACAATGGGTAGTTAATTTTTTATGCAATCAAATATTCAAATCGTTTAATAATTAGATGTCCGTGACGCTTGGATCGCGTCAGGTCTAGTCTCTCGAGCAGGGAAATAGATGCAGGAAAATCGAGTTCGTTATTTGGCTCATTAAAATCGGGAGCGAACGAGGGCAGCGATGTGCCATGACAATGGTATTCGTTGGCTTTCCGATGCAGACAAATAAAGAGCTAATTAAAAATAACTATAACCTAATTGTTCACTGTTTTGTCATCGCTTACTTAACCTGATTTCATTGCCGTCCTCTAAGAATTGTATCAATAGTTAGTTATTTTTCACATTTGGAAAACCGCGGCAAGTGGTTGGAAATTGACAGGGACGCGGTAACGGCCTTACGCTGCTGGTGCTGCGGTCGCAGGGTTTTACACAGGGAAAAAGACGCAGAATCTGCGAGCGGAGGAAATCCTAACGCGGACCAGCGAAACAGAAATGCTTTTACAGCTTCACCCTTTACTTGGAATTTGTGCAACAATGAGCAATTCCATAGATATTACCGCACGGTTCAAATAACATTAGGTAAAGTAGTTAATGTATTGCACAAATAACTAATTTTATAATTGTTACAAATTATATTTTTTTATTGGGTAACGTGTCGGTGCCTTTGCTTTCTTTGTTTGAGGATATGTATTGTGTACTCGCAATATGTATGTAGATTAGTGTAGTTTAGTCTCCGCCTAAATATTGCACGGTTTGCATCACAATTATTGTAGAACAAAAGCGATCGAATATATTTAGTATGGATATCCTTACCCTACCTGTAAAATAGTTGTAAACCGAATTAAACATCACATCACTAATACCTGTACAGTAAATTTTAGTTTTCTTTGTACTGGCGAAGTTTAGATTGGTTAGCATTGTCACTAGCTCCAACAGGAGCGGAAGCGCAGCGGAATCATGGCGCCTAGGTGTGTTATTAGAAAACTGTGGACCGATTCTTGAAATTATATTGCTCTAAAATAGGTACGGCCCAAAAGCGAACTACGAGTATGTGAGTAGAGTAGTATAAAAGTTACTTACAGCTCTTATAAAGCGTAACTTCGCAAACTTAACTTGTGCTAGGTAGGTATTGTAGCAATATACCTATCTAATCAAATCCAAGAATCAGTCCGTGATCGCTTCTTTTGTGTTCACGCCTGAAGATGAAAAATTAAGAATTTTGATATGTACTATTGTCACATTGAATTAACGACATTGGCAATACAGTACGCCGGCTGTGATCGGAACAAGAAGCCTTTTAAAGTATAAAAGTTTTAAGTAATGAGTGTAGTGCTATTATAAAGCTGTGGATTTGAAATAATAAGTACCTATGAATTAACCTATGGCACTTTATTCATCCATTAGCATTCAACATAGTTGCTCCAAACCTTTCATAGATTTTACGGGCATGCTTTGCCGTTTGAACACAGATTTTTTTTTACTGGTGTTAATGAGAAAGAGATACTTATTGTCTTGTGCAAATTTATCTATAACATTCCAGTATATAACATATACAAGATAGTTATACTTACTGTTTAGTATTGTTATTTAATATTTATGCAAATAGGGAAAATTGTGATCAGTCCTTTGTAGTTATTGTAGAATTTTGTTATACGTTTATGTTTGTGCTTGAGAACAATTCAGATTGATAATGATAATAGATATACCTGTCTCGAGGAAAATGTTCCATGATAACTTCATCGAATTTACGCATTTCCTGTCGCACGACAGCTGCGAGCATTTTGGCTACTTGCCCCCTTCATAAAGTTACATGTTTAGACGTCCGGGCTTAGCAAATGTCAGTGACAGATATAGATAAAGAAATATTATGTTAAATAATTTTTAGTGCGAATATTTCGCAGTCACTCGTATTTTTAATACATATAACTTTCTCATCCTTATATTTGTTTTATTCTTACCTATTCTCAATTTGCGGGTTTTAGCAGTACTTACGTGTTTTATCTGGTTTCAAACAAGCAAAAGTGCTCGGAGTCATCTGTTCTCGGTAGTGTGTTTATCAGTGCCATGACTGCTTTGTAAAAACTAATCTACACCATATTATGTATGGTCCAGCTTGCACGTTTCTTCAAGCGAGACATTCACTGAATAAGAAGACAATAATTAATGAACTGTCTTGATGAAGTTTCAAGTGTAATAGACAATAGTCGTGTATTGCTACTTCTGTTGGGGTAATTTGTGCAGCGCCCACGCATCTTCAATCAGTCTCACTTTAAGGATTAAATTGACGCAACAGAAATAGATTGTATCTAACTCACTCTGAATCATAGTCGTATACACCATTTCTTTCCGACAAACTGTATAGAATAAGGATAAATTGAGATGATGAATTCGATTAGAAGCGCCCGTGCTTAAGACTCGAGGTTATTGTCCTGACTCCACTGATAAAAAACCAATGAAATTACTTCAGAATGTTGTGATACGAGTAAGAAGTAAAAAACAGTATTTTTTTATCAATATAATATTATTTATCAACATACATACGAATTTATAATAAAAATAGAGATAGACATTTGATGCAATAAACATTTATACACAGTGGAATTTACTGAAGACAAATAGTGGCTACTTTGTAGTACGGCAGACACCGAGCCGGGCGCGCGGTGTTTATGCAGCACAAACAGCAGTAAATGTCACGTTCTGGATAATTCCACGTGCGTCTGGGTCTGGCTGCTGTCGGCCCGCCCCCGGCTCGCTGAGCGTTAGCTCACCACCTTTACTTTTATGATCGTACAATGGCGTATCGAACCGGATATTTTGCAGACCACAGAGCCACGATTACGATAAAAGTTACGAATACATACAATATAATTTTCGGCGTTCGCAGTGTAAAGGCACCACATGGCATCGGACGGTTAGTGTGCAATTTACTAATTATTCCGCTTGAATAAAACATTAGGTGACGTAACCTCCCCGAGTGACGTCAGGTCCCTTTACGCTGTGAGCGCTGTATTTTCTTACTCCAGTACGAAGGTGGTTCGGTAATATATTATAATAGGTAAGTCGGGTTCGCCGCAATCACATTTCGTTAACACACAGGAGGCACTGCTTTTAAATCCTGATAGGTTGTTTTAGAAGAAATGCGAACCCGGCCATCGTCACCGCTTATTAGATAAACTTATCACAGCCGATGAGCTGCAACACGTCTCTAATAAACTACTGTCCTACTGTCTAGAGTCAAGTCACCCTGTGTGCCGCTATCACAATGGGTTCACCGGGTATTTTAATTTTAACATGCTCTTGCTATCAGGAATAAAGTCAAGTAGACGTAAAGGTTTCGAACAGTTGTTCCCATCAGAAGTGCTTGGAATTATCTGAACAAGAGTATAATAGTGGGTTATAGCATCCATGTTTGAGTACTTCGCAAATGGGAACATTCGGTGAACCTCAGCCTGAACAGCCTCGTTTTAATGTATCTAAAGCTTAAAATTTATGGCAAAAATTATCTAAACTTCTATAAGTCTATTGTCATATTTTTTGACGCATTTACGGCCGCTTACGCGGTCTAGGGTTAAAGAAATCGTTATAACCGAGTTAGGGTTGATTTTTCCATACATTTTAACACAACTTAAACCCTGGATTAGCAGTTAGCTCGGAGTTATTTAGTTAACTCTGGCCGCGCAAGCCTACCTTAGTCATTGTAACAGCTTAAAGTGTAGACGGGAGTATTGTGTGAGGCGAGTCGTATGTTAAGATAATTGATCGACAGTATCGTCTCCACATACGACTTTCACTTCTGGAAGGATGCAAGGTCAGTAAACTTATGTTATTGTTGCTTTGACTGCCGGCTAGGTATTTGCTACAACTGGGCTGGGTTCATAAAGGTCTCTTGGCAAAACATGTCAGAAAGTATTTTTGGAAAGAAAAAATCTGACAGACATTTAAAAAACACAGCCCAAACATGCCCGCTCACGTGACATCCACACAGGTACCACAACAGATGGGAATTTATTAAACTATGTGGAATTAATGATATTTTTAACAAGCTCAAGACTAACTCGGCTCTCAAGGCGTTTTATTACTAAAACCCGACATGAAAACAAGCTCCGTCTCGAGATAAGACTAGAAGTGTACGTGTGCGATGAGCAGTCGTGAGTCAGGGTCGATCTGGCGCTAAACAGCCTTAGCTTCTCCTTTCGAACGAAAGTTAGAGCAAGACAAAAACAAAAAATTTAAAACAAATATAATTTCACGTTTATTACCGTATTTACAATAATTTACACTCATACATCATCACACTATGAACACAAATAATGATTGACTATTGCTTAGCATGCCACCCAAACGGCTAACGCGCCTTTCGGTTCCTCCCTTGTCAGTCAGCGCGTCACTTTCCTACTAGATCAGATAGGAAGGGACGCGCGGAGCAACAAGGCGGGTCGCGAGCGCTCGTGCTAGCCGCCCGCGCCGCTGCCGTGCGCGGCGCTGACGCCTAGTGGCCGCCATCACTCGACTATCCATAAATTCGAAGGAGCAAACATACATCAGAGTACGCTCCCGAGGAACAATCATTCGATTAACAGTATAAATAGACGCAGCATGAAGCCGCTTAAGGTACATGAGGCCCTGTGGGCTGTCGTGAGCGGGCGGCGCCCTCGCGGCCGCGTGCAACAATAACGTAAGCTGGGCGCGAGGGGTCTCGAGTCGACAGGGTACTTAGCGCGCGCGTCACACCACGTCGATGCTGACGCCGCACGCCTCGGACAGCCGCTCGAACAACTGCTCGCTGTCGCTGTCGTATTCCTGCAAACAACACGCGCGTTATGCATCGTCACTCGCCACACTAATTAACGATCGATCGGGCCTAGGCAGAAAACGATCGAGATAGCTTACGCTTTTAAGATTAAAACAATAACGGTGTAAGTGTGATTGGATTTACACAACACAAATAGATTAATTTTAAGTACCTAGTAACTTATATTTGATATAGGTACATCACTACTGTATTAACTGAAACGAACATTTTTATCTATTTGCAGTGTTAGGCCCAATACCAGTTTTGTTCCAAGTAAAAAACAAAAAAAAACTTGTTCATTACATAAAGTGTTATAAAACTTACATCATCATCAGTTTCGGAGTCAGAGTCGCCGGCGTCATAGCTGTTGAAGAGCTGTTCGAGCGGCGAGCGTCGCGCGAGGCGGCGCGGCGTGCGGCCGGCGTAGTCGCGCGCGGCGCGGGACACGCCCTGGCACTTGCTCAGGAGGTGCACGGCCACGTCCTTGTTGCCGCTGCGCGCCGCGATGTGCAGCGGCGTCCAGCCCGCACGGCCCTCCTGCAGACAAGCAATAACTTACGTTAATAAAGCAAGGTGGTAAAGGGTCTAGCGAAAGAAGGTACAGGGATGAGGACTAGATATTTCAGCAAAGATAGTTGAAATTAAAACTAACATGCAATCATGACTTATAAAGAACTCATTGCAAGCGAGGCCGCGGTTAACAATGTTATGTCATCAGTCTGTCACTCTAACATTCTGCAAAACTATCGCGTGAACATAAATAAAAAAAAAAACATTGCGTACATTTAAATAACTGGAAATGAGTGGACAAGGAAAATTTGCATGCATAATAAAGTAATGGTGTTTAGGTACATACAACACGCATTGAACGTAGCTAGTGAATTAATGACGTAGATTAATATAATGGGGCCTATGAATATTGATATACTTTATTTCATTATCATTAATAAGTTACACGTGTAGACAGATCTGTCGCAATCTGTTCAATGCTTGCAATGCCTGCGACGACCAGCGTAGGAAATTGGCTAATTCTCCACTATACTTCGTTTTTTTAGCATTACAAAAAGGGTAAACAATCTTGACGAGTCTCAATATCGCTTACCTTCTTTCTAATGCTCTAAAAAAACGAAGTATAAGATTGTACGTGCGGAATGAAAGCCTCAATTCGGCGCCGGGTTTTCCGTTGTCATATGACACGTGACACGACTGTAGCCTTGGACTATTTATTTACTATTACTGTACCTACTCTATTTACGAGCAAAGTAATCCGTAACGATAATGAACAAAATCGATTTCCTTATCTTAGAAGGGAAACAACAGAGACGTAGTTACCTTAAAATTCCCAATGCAAAGGGTCAAAGCGAGTAACGGGTAGACGCTAAGTACTGGGAAATCCGGCCGGTAGGGAATGACGCAATGCGCCGTTGAATGGCACGAAATGTGGCCCAATGGAGGGCCAGGGCGCGGAAGTATCTCCCAAAGAGTGCCTAGCGTCAGGTGGAGTGTTGAAAAAACCCAACACGATATCACTATCAGCTGATTAAAGCGGTTTTTCCATGGCGGGGAAACCGCTGCGCCAATGCCAAACAGACGTGACGATTGACTATTGTTCAACAACTTTCTTCATTATTTGCGACTTCATTTGTATTGATGTTTATTCTTGGATTTTTTGTTCGTCGTCCCGAATAACTAAGTACTTAATTCTTGTTAAAAATAAAAAAATACTTTTCAGGTTTTGAAAGCAATCATTTCAGTGAAACAAATAAGTCCGAATCATCGTGAAACGTCACTGTTAACTAGAAATTGAAAGAGCTCCATAATTACTTAATCGCAACAAGCTGAATCAGTTAGTTCTGGTGATTTGACGTCATTATTTTTTTGCACTTATTCGAATTTAGAATGAAATTGATATTGAGGAACCGTACTTAATGCGTAGCCTTTAGATGTAATTGTGTGACAACGCGTGAGTGTTTCACAAACAAGAGATAATAGGGGTGCAATGACTTACCCTGGCGTTAATGTCAGCTCCGTAGAAGACAAGCCTCTTGAGGAGGTCAACTCGGCCCGCGCTGGCTGCGAGATGCACGCATGCTTGACCTGTAACAAGATGATTTACAGATGAACCAACTGTCATTTACTGTATCTATTAATCTGCATAAACATAAGCTCAAACACATATTATAAGAATCAATGCAAGACAGATTCGTATACCGTTTGTCCTTTTTTGTATAACGCCGTCCAAATAAACCCACAATTCTGAAACCTCAATAAATATACAATCAATGTTCTTTTGTTGTTGAACCTTTACTTTATCATAGGTATGCGTACGCAGTTTGCTAGGTCTATCGTTTATTACCAGAGATATGTAAATTATACGAAGCAAGGGTTTTTTATAAGGCACTGACATAATGTTGGAACTTGGAAGGCCTGCAGTTGAATCACTGGTTTTGTCACCGGGTTCACTGCATGCAATTAATTAATCTCTATTCTTGCTCTCAGAATAGTCATTGCATATTGTCTTCCGTTGTCATTATGATTCTCCTCCGAACAATATGATTGTTTTAAATTCGATGGGATGCTACGGCCCATTACTACGAAAGACTTGCGGCAAAAAGCGTATTAAGGAAAAAACAAATCGTTTCGCTTTTAAAACAGATCGACCCACAAACAAGTGCATTCTCACCTAGACATTACTTTATTATCAAATTGTGTCCTCGGAGGTCATTCCACTACAGATAATCTTGTTGCCAAGAGGATTCCCCATATCGTTAATTAGGTGCAGTCACAAGGGGTGAAGTATGTAGGTCATCGCTCAAGGAACCCCACGAATTTGGCGTTCGGTGTTTCACTGCGTCAATATAGCGTTGGCCGAAATCCAAGTTTATTTCTGACGCGGCGAAAATAGATAGCTGCGTGGAGGACTGGGAACTTTAAGCACTTACTGCTTTGACTTTCATATTTCTGTTTTGGCACTAAACAGAATTATTTTAAACTTTTGAATAATTACGTAAATACTTTGTAAGGCTTGGAGCTACTTTGCCTAGCAGAAATTCCTGGCTGATACATAAACGTTATTGGAAATACTGGGAATTATTCCTTTTACGCGTTATTTGTTAATAATACCTACGAAAAGAGTAGTTTCTGTTTATCTTGAGGATAAGTGTCGTTAAAGAGGTATACGTCCAATCACGGGTCTAATACGTCATCTATTTGCACAAGCACACGCCAACTACATTTCCCGTGTTTACATTCAAATTGGCACTTAAACATTAGCGACTCCTTTATAAAAATGTCGAACGCTTGGAGATAGAACTTCTTTACATCTAACAGTCATACATAATAGCAAAAACATAATGCGAGAAGGGATGTAAAGTTCAGATACGCGAAGCGGCTGAGTCGTGTCCTGGAAAAGGTGTTGGACTGTTAGTACGTACAAAATTATACGCGAGTCAATGAGAAGCGTAGACGTGACTGCGTGAGAGGACCGGTATAAATATCTACAGATAGATACAGAAGTGTGTGGCGAGCGGGGCACGCGCAGGCGGGCAGGCGGCGCAGGCGGCGCGGGGGACGGGGCCGAGCGACGCAACGATGGGGTTTTCCAAGCAATGTGGCAGCGCGCTAGAGGTGCGCTTGCGACGCACGCCCTCACTCCGCGCCTAATATGGCCGATGATATTTTCACTGTTTCCGTATTCAGATGTGACGAAGTCACCCGATGACTTGTTCTCTGTTTACTTTAATAATAACATAATGGAATATTGGATCGGGTGGCAGAATCAGTTCGTTTACTAGGAAACGTGTAGGGTTTTTGCAGAAACGCTTACGCTGATTCATAATGCTCCAACTAGTGCCGATCGTTACCGCAAGCGATCAAAAAGCGTACTCTCTTCAAGTAATTAAGTTTGAACGATGCTCATGATCATTAAGACGAGTATTTGGGAAAGCCCGAGGACATTAACCTGGGGAAGACTGGGATAATAACATGCATTAATGTAAGGGAACCGAATCGCAAGCGCTGCATGGCTAGCACAACAGAAATTTGACTTGAGGGTAATTTATATGAGACAATATCGTCACTACTTTGAAAAAATCTCGTATCTAAAATCAATATGTCAACAAAATGGAACCTTGATGTAATGTCTATAAAGTTCACTCAGAAACATTATCTACTTTGAGCTAAGAGTTTTTTTAAAGTAGTGACGATATGTATTGTGTTACATATTGGTCACAATGAATCACATACCTAACATTATAAGTAAGCAAGCTTAATAAGAACTCAATTAATAATAACGATGGACTAAAATTAAAAAAGTCAGACATTACACTTGACTGACGACTGGCTGACTGACAAACTGACGTTGGCTCTAGTGATGTGAAAGCTCTTTAAGATACTTCAATCAGCAGTAAATAATTATTTTGAATTTACTCATATTTCATTATTTAATGTTTTCCCTAAGTTTAATTTTTAAAAATGGCGAATCACGTATTCTCTTAGTCCTGATCAAGAGTCATTCACAATGTTTCCATGTCCCTTTTAACTTAAAATGTTTAATAGCATTTTCACGAAGTTTTAGAGTTAGGTATATCTTCAAATATATATACCTAACGTTTTTTCCATACAAACTTACACTCCCCTTTATACCCCTTTAAGGGTAGAATTTTTAAAATGGTGAAACATGTATATCCACTTATATTTTTTGACGTATATTTTCCCAAGGTTTATGATGGAGTATTTTAGAATTGAAAGGTTCAGTTAAAATATGGATTAATTTAGAATTTTTTGCTGCTTAAGTAGCGTAGTAGAAAAAGGCAACCTGAGATATGTGTGCATAGGAGAAATTTGTATCTTGACTCCTGTCCAACGGTGGTGTAGGGTTATAGTACGCAGTACGGATTGCTGAGGACCTAGGTTCGATTCCCAGCGCTGGTCTCTTTTTCTGGTTTTTCTGTGCATCCATGTCTCAGTTTGTATTTTCGATATAATTTAGAAGAGGCATTTTTAAATTTACATAAGACAGGGAAATGAGAGTAGACACAGGGAAGTGATTCAAAATGATTGTTTGGTCCAACAATGGACTCCACAGTAAATATGATAAGTACTAGTAAATAGAAACCTACATAATTTCTACTATAATACTCTTTTATCGTCCAACTAGTGTTTACCCACGGCTTCGCACACGTAAATCATTAGGTCCAACAGCTGAAATACCGGGATTTTTAAAAATTGCCGTGGGAATTCCCGAAAATTAAATCGTTGTTTTCATTGACATTACATTAAAAACAATCATGGTAAAATTTCATGACTCTAAGCCCAGCGGTTATTAGTTCGAAATTTTATCCCTATCTCGTGGGAATATCGAAATAAAAAGTAGGCTATGTTTTATTCCAGATGTCAAACTATCTATATACCAATTTTCATGACAAAGCTGAGCGGTTGTTATTTCAAGATTTTATCCCTATCCCATGGGAATATCGGGATAAAAAGTATCCTATGTTATCTAACTTTTCGCCAAATTTCATCCAAATCCGTCCAGCCGTTTCAGCGTGAAGAAGTAACGAACATATTCACTCACTCACTCACAAACTTTCACATTTATAATATTAGTAGGATTAGTAGGATAGTAGGATAGGATTAGAAACCTTTATAAACCTTCATTAAATAGTGTAACTTAACACAAATAATTAATATCTACGAATAAATTAATTTGCAGAGCCAGCCACAATTATCGGTAGGTAAGGTTGGTTCAGTCAAATAATTAATTTTGTTGGTACAGCACTAAATTTCCAGAGACTAGACCGACCATAGACCAACTTCGGTGAGGAAAAAATTATCATGTCAATTTGACAAATATAACGGATTTTCGTCTTCCATTTAATTCTATAAAATAAACATATTTACACGATTATTTAATGATAAAATGATTGTTAAAAACAGTGCTGAGCTCATTGAGATGTGAATATGATCGGGATTGGCGTTCAAATGTAAGTAACTACGGAGTAATCGTGAAAAAAATGCTTTGTTTACACAATTGATTTTTTCCATTGAATAGTATTATACCTAACATTATAAGTAAGCAAGCTTAATAAGAACTCAATTAATAATAACGATGGACTAAAATTAAAAAAGTCAGCAGTACATAGGTTTTAGACGTTTGGCTTACAAACAAAGAGACGAGCAAATACGTTTTAGCTGGTGCCCAATGTTTACAGAGCGATATGTTCAAAAGCTCAATTATCGATCATGATGTAACCGAGAAGCTGCGATACCAGGATCATGTGGTAGGTACGTAATGGAATTCAAAAAGACACATACGGGGTGTTTGACATTGGAAAACCCGCGCGGCTGGGAAACCCAGCGTCCTACAAACGGTCGAGCGCCGTGTGCAGATAAAGAAGAGATAATTTTGAAAAGAAGTTTTGTTTGCGGTGGCTTAAAAATATTAAACAATGCTTATTATTGTGTAGTCGGCGTGGGCATGGCTCGAACCGTTAGAAGACCCTTTGTTTAGTTTGGGGTTTCCCTGCGCTTTTTCGTGCCCGCCTTGGGACAGCCATAGCAAATATTAAGAATGGGAAATGACTGTTAATAGAGAGGTAAAAGATTTTTGTAATCCTCCTCAAGGTCTCGGTCGAGCAGTACAATATAACAAGAGAATAAGACGCCTTCTCATCGTGTCAAAAATAGCTGTTGCTTAGTAATTTCAAATGGTTAAGTATTACATTATTTTTTGACCCGACGCGGGCGATTAAACGCAAAAACAAGTAATCCTTGAAACGTCGACATTTCCATAGGTTCCTTCCTGCTTGTGCCAAAAAAAACTTAGCGAAGTAAATTAGTGGTCGCGTTATTTCTTGTGGTTCTAGATTAAATTTACTATTCAACTAATCTGTTCCGATAAGAAATACATACTTTACTGTTACGCAAAAGTATGCTCGCGCTCAGCGCTTGCATAATGGATATTTTGACTATGCTGCGAAATTAGAGGGGCAATAAATAAAATAAATAAATAAATAAATATCACGGGACAATTCACACCAATTGACCTAGTCCCAAAGTAAGCTTAGCAAAGCTTGTGTTATGGGTACTAAGCAACAGAAAGCGATAACACGATAAGAATTTGCAGCGGCACTGAAGTGGTCGGATCAGATATGCCAAACCAAAACAATATTTGCCAAGTTAGAAAGTCACGCTCTCCGGGGAGGGGCGAGGGGCCGCACCGCCGCAGATGGAGTAACGTGTGAAGGCTCGTTTGGGATTTCCAGAGGCTTAGCGGGCGAACTCTCGCGGGTAGACGTAGCCTCCTCCAAGCAATCTTCGCCTCGTTCAATTTTCGATTCATTTTGTCAAATGGGTATGCGAGAGGTGCTTTGCGCTTATCTGGGGTTTTCTGCCGAACAGTAAGACTGCTGGCTTTCCCGTTACACAAATAGGTAATGTGTATGTGTAGATGTATTTTTGTTGAGTTTTAATTTTCTGATCTACTGTTGATGCACCACCTGCTGTAAACTAGTCCTTCCTTCTTTCTGTAAAAAGGTTGCCTGAAAGAGATCGCTCTTAAGCGATAAAGCCGCCTATTGCTAACCTTGTAATTTTCTCTCTGTGTACCTGTTTTCTGTATCGCTTACTATTTCTGGTGTACAATAAAGAGTCATTGTATTGTATTGTTTACCGTGTTACTTAAATAATAACAAATCTGTTTTACCTTGTTTGAACAAGTAGCTTAAACATGGTGAATTTGGAGCATGTCTTAACTTTTTTCGGCCGAAAAAGATGTAGGTAGATTTATGCAAACAAATCTGTAAAGAACCGAAATCGCACACGTGTAGTACGTGTTGGCACTTCAAGAGTGCCAGCGGAGTCGGTAATTCGTCTTGCCAGGGAAAACCGTCTCGCAACACAACCTACTTAGTGCAGTGTATATGCACGTAACAGACTTTCAATGGGCGTTGGAACAATGGCCGGGGTATCCCAGCGATGTGTAGCCGCAGCGAGCAGCGCCGGAAGGTGCTTTCACTCGCGGCACAGTTCGTTACGCGAGCGGTCACATCACGGTGGAAATACCCAAATTACGAGAATCCTCGCTACGAGTTCGTGCCCCCGCCGACCGACCGGTCCGGCCGCGAACCCTCGGTCGCTGCCAGCCGCGAGAAACTTCTCTAGCGACCGAAATAAACGTCTCAGCGTTTACCTAATTAAGATTCCGCGGCAAGAGCCGATTTTTGGGACTATCTCGACAAGGTCAATCTTTTGGGTAAATCCATACATGTAAATAACCAAAATTTAAAGCCGAAACGAAATATTTTATTACGGCAAGACGAGGCCGGTCATTGAATAACACTTCGGGATTTCCAAAGATAATTTTATAAGACTGGTCGTTTTTGACAGAGACTAATATCTTTTTAATATAATTTGAGTCGTTGGGAATTCCAAATCTGAATGATCGTTGCGGCGGTATCGGTCATCTGGCGAGCATTGCGAAGACGCGCGGTAATTAGGCTGCTCTCAGGAGATGCCCGGCATGGCATGGCATTGACGCAATCAAGACCTTGATGTACGTCACCAAGGCTTGGTGCGTTCACACGTAAACAATCTAATGCTCGTGCTGGCGTAGTATCGCGATCCTTGTAGTAAACAGGTTACAAATGCACCAGAGACAATTTAATTCATAACAGATCCTAGAGTGCTTCCGTATTTTTTCCGAGTCGCAAAGCGTGCGAACTGCCGTCTAGGTCCGGATGGACGTTTCATGAGGACAATGCCATCCTCCATTGAAGGCGAGCGGCATTTATCGATATCTCTATATACCCATAACGGATTTATTCTATGCTTATAGTTGGTGAGGTCATCGCATCAAATGGATAGAAGTTCACAATTTTTTAACGCCTCTTGTTCAGTTGCCATGTACGCGTGTCTTGTTGAGCTTTTCTGTTGTTGAACTCTCCAAATTGTAATCAGTTAGCATACACATTATCGCGTTAGGCTGAATGATTACGTGCCCCCGGGTTCGAACGCGCGAGCCGTCACATATCGGCCTATTAAACATAAACACATATAAAATCGTTTCATGCTCCATATTGTTTTACAGAGGGCAATAACTGAATTGTCAACTTCAAAGAGAGATTAAAGCAGATATTAAAGTATACACCTAGTACTCCGAAATGTATTTATTAATTGAAAGAGAACTGGGTTTCGTAAATACTCAATCTCGAGACTGCTCCAAAGTTCCATAAGATATAAAAAAACATAAGTGTGGTGTTCGAATCTGTCTTGCATTATCGGAAAAAAACATGTTGGGTTTTTACAATATGAATCAAGCAGGACCTGGTACAGTACAATGACCATGTAGGGATCTTTTAGATGACGAATTAATAATGCTATAATTTGTTATGACTGCTTAGATTGATTATGAAAATACATTCTTGTAAAGTCCATTACGTTAAAGTATGATGCGAATTTGGTTCTTATGATAATATTTACATATGTACCTACACCAATACATGTTAATTAACATATTTAGTTAGTAAAAAAATCAACTCACCATTATAATTCTTTTGGTCTAATATAGCTGCTCTTATCCTCTGGTGTCCTGGTGCGGGTTCTAGTAGAGCTTCAATATAGTTGTCTTGTTTAGTGTGAACTGCTGTGTGCAACGGGGTTTCTCCCGTGTGGTCTCTGATGGCAAGGGAGGCTCCGGCCATGACCAGCATCCTCGCAACCACAACATGATGGCTCATGATCGCAAGGTGCAATGCTGTGTGTCCGTAATCATTTGTGATGTCTAGCCATGCTTTGTCTTGGCACAGTTTGATGATCATGGCAACTGTCTTTATGCAACCATGAACAGCTGCGATGTGTAGTTGTCTATAAATAAAATAAAGCTGTTCATATAGCTGACATACTTGTGTACACATTTACTAATATTTTCCTTATAATTAGGAAGTACTTAGGAAATAACAGTGGTGCGTGACAACCTACTGCAAAGTATTTATCAGCAAGCTACAATGAGGAGTGCAAAAATCTGACAACAGCACTTAATATGAACTTGGAGCAGGAAATTATAGAATGGTTTTGTTTCTTTATAATCTCTTCCCACATACATAATTCACAAGATTCAGTTTAAGATGTGTTAAAAAATGCCATTGTAAAGCAAGATTGATCCTAAAGAAATTACCTATCTAAATTTGCTTCATTTACATTGGAAATAGATACAAAAAGTATATAGTAAATGTAGTGAAATAGAATGAAGTTTAAATTAACTATGTAAGTAATAGGTATATTTAAAAAAATGCAGCTTATCACAATGTAATGTGTAAGTAACTATGACCTTTGTGCTCAATAATTACAGAATATTCAATAAACTGCTAACTCATTTTCATACAAGCTGGTATTTTTAATTCCAATAAGAATCCATCAAACAAGGCTAATGTCCATCCAACTTTTGTTGCTTCCTTGGTTTGCAGAGGAACTACATGAAGTGATTAAGTGTAGGTCGATGAATATAACAATCTGTTAACTTACGTGTCTCCATCCTCATCTTGTCGGAAGAGCAGTGCAAGAAGGAAGTCCTGGTTTTCAGTAACCGTGATGGCGGGCGCAGGAGGCGCCGCGGCCGCGGGCTGCGTCCCGGTCGTGCTCTCAATGTCGATCAGGTCCCCCGTCACACACACACCCTGATCCTCCTCCACATTCTTAACCTCCTTCGGCTCACTAGACACTTGGCTTCTGAACTAATACCACTTTCTGGAACGACTTCCAATTCCTCGGACGACAGCTGCTCACTGATAAGTCCGGACAGAAAACCAGAATCTGTGCTCTCCTCCACAGTAAACTTCGTCGAATCCGTCACCTTTTTGGCACTCATTTTGATTAATTATACAACTGCACTAATGTCACTAATGATACTTAACGAGTAATAGTTTGTTAAAAGTTAGGAAAGGCACGATAACATGTTTTTATGGTTAATTATATTCTTAGTCGCGAGTTTCAAACGTTCTGCTCGAAGCAGGTCTGAATGACATGTGAACGGTTAAATTTATTCCGCAGTAAAATATAGAGGAGTGGAGGAGCTGTGGGAATTTACAGTATTGCCAGATAGAAGCCACAAACACACACATAGCAAGCCAAGCGGTCATCGAGTAAATATTGCTGTTGTAAAAAAACTTAAAGAAACATAACGCATTTTATGTTATAACTAGAATAATTCAAATAGAATAATAAAAAAAATTAAAAAGAATAATAAATAAATCACTTAGGAAACAACGTGGTCACCTGTTGGTAATAGATACTGCGGGTTTAAATTTTTCATTAGCACAGTTTTACGTGAAACTAAACGTCAGCGTGTGCAGTCAATGTGACACTCACTGAAAATCCATACTGACATTTCTCTGTTGTTGATTTTCTGACTGATTCTAACCTAATTTAACATTGAATATTTTAATTTAAACGAATAATTTCATGTTTTTACATCCAAAGAGAGGATAGATAGATAATCTTGTTTTGTAAAAAAAAATGCAACAAGCTCTCAATGATTATATTATTTTTGTAACTTTAACAAGCTGATCAAAGGACATTATAAAAGTAAATATATTTTTCGGTACGATGTTTTGTGAGAAAGTAATTGAACTCTTAAAAGAAGCAGAGCGAAATCCAGAAACTATAGACCAATACAACGTAAGTGGCTATAAAATGCTATCTTTTTATTTTACTTGCCCAACATTATACATTGAGTGAGTGTACTAGAAGAGTAGTTATTAGGTACATTTTGAATAATTGTTATTTTCAGGACGAGAAGATAAGGCAAGTTTTAGAGGAAATGCATTCTTTATATAAAATGAACCTAAATGATGCGTAAGTACTTTACCCATAAAATAGAAATAAATAAATCCATAAACATCAAGTAAATATTTATATTTGCATCTTCCATTACAAAGACTACCTATTCTCTTTATTTATTCTTTTTTTCAGAAATGCATCTTCAGATAACAGATCCCTCTGTGCAACAGTTCAAGTACGGCACACAGCGTTGGAACGGAACAAAAGATGCCTTCTAGCTTATTTGTACAGCAGGATGAACAAGATCAAAACCTTACGCTGGGAGTTTGGCTCTGTCCTGCCTCCTGATGTGCGTGAACTGCTCTCCGATGATGAATACCAGTGGTTTTCCAAATACTCCACCAACCTCGCCTCCTACATGAGATCCTTGGGGTCCGATATAGGCTACAGCGGTATAGATTTAACAGAGAACTTGAAGCCCCCAAAGTCCTTGTATATAGAAGTACTGTGCATGGCTGATCATGGGAAGCTGGAGCTCGAGGATGGGGACATAATAACTCTTAAGAAGAATAGCAGACATTTCTTGCCTACATCTGAATGCCAAACACTTATAAGGCAGGGTATTTTAAAACAAATTTTGTAGTATTTTTATGTTTAAGTACCTAATAACAACAGAGTTCATTATGCTGGCAACAACCAAGGAATTGATGATGTTACATCATAGTAGCAGCACATTTCTTTTTTGTTTTTTTAGCACATGATTATGCTGTTAGTGTTGCCACTGTTACAGCTTTGCCCTGGCTGTGGAGGGTGTGGAGAAGCTGTAATAATGGCAACACCACAGCCATTGATTAGACTGGCATTTTTACTGTATTTTTTGAATTATTGTTGTTTTGTTATCATGGGTATCATGAACCTGTTGGCTGCTCAAAGTGGAGTTGTATTTTATGAATGTTCTGTCATTGTAGGTAATTGAAATAAAAACTGAACTTGAGGTTGTTTCTAGCTTGTTATAATGGTTGGTTGCGATGTGAAAAGTCATAGTAAATGGATTCTACTGTAGCTAATATCTGTAAAAACTTTTTACATTGACAGTGCAGGACAGTATTATGCTGTGGTCTGCACAGAATAGATCAGTGCCTCCAGTGAAAAGGGGAATAAGATGAGTTATGTGCTTCTGCTTTTATTACACCATTGGATTCAGCGTGTTTGGTTACATATTGTGACAAAAGGACATATCTCTGGCTATCCCCTAACACAGTTTTTTCGATTACGCTATGAGCATAACTCACCGTTTCTAAAGGTATGTTTTACTTATCTGCAATTTTTTATCAGTCTAAAGGTAGAAGTGCTTTTAACTCAAAAAAAACATCCAATCTAAAGACACGTCTGCAGTTATTTTTTTTATAAAAAGACACAACTTGTGTCGTTCCGTAACATTGTGGATATAAATAGAACTAAAAGCGACTATTCCCTTATAGCACGGTGTACATAAAGGCATAAGTTGGGTAGAATAAGTGTTGTTATTACCGTAGAACAGTTGTAGTTAAGGGAATAAGTCATTTTATGTTAAGGTATCACAGAATTGACTAACACAATTCATCTTATACCGTTATGCTTTTGTGACTAAGGGGATAACTCGACAATAAAACGAAATAAAAAGTATTGAATAAATTAATCTTAAAACAATATCCACTAAACGAAAGCTATAACCTATATCTAAAGCCTGAAACCATCATAAAATCTAATATTAAACGCTAAAAACCCAGAAACGACGAAAGAAAGGTTTTTTGCCTCTACTGAAAAGTAGCGATTTTTGAGTTATTCCCTTTTTCACTGGAGGCACTGAGATAATTTTGTAAA